>NC_134690.1:54469506-54769506 GCF_050947455.1 Rhinoderma darwinii | reverse complement strand
AGTTTCCCGTCCCTTTTGGAGCAAAATTGACTATACAAGTAAATCAGAAAACATGTTTAAATGTATTTATAGGACTGCTAAGCAAATGTCAGTTTTCTCCGGATGACCCCTTTTAATATTTCAGGGTCTGACCACAATGTAGCACACACATAGGCATCTCCACATGTCCTTTCCATGTAGATCAGTCTCGTGCAGCAGAAGAATGTACTGTCACTGCTTGGAAAAAGAGAAGTATTTGTAAGGATATTGACATTGCAGAGCAATTTCTTCTTCTATTTACAGTTAGGTCCAGAATTATTTGGACAGTGACACAATCTTCATGATTTGGGCTCCGCTGCCACCGCATTGGATTTGAAATGAAACAACTGAGATACAATTGAAGTTTAGACTTTCAGGTTTAATTCAAGGGGTTGAACAAAAATATCCTGTGAAACATTTAGGAATTGCAACCATTCTTCTACACAGCCGCCTCATTTCAGGGGCTCAAAAGTAATTGGACAAATTAACATTACCATAAATAAAATGGCTCTTTTTAAATTCTTTGTGGAGAATCCTTTGCAGGCAATGACTGGCTGAAGTCTGGAACCCATGGACATCACCAAACGCTGGGTTTCCTCCTTTGTGATGCTTTGCCCGGTCTTTACTGCAGCTTCTTCAGTTGTTGCTTGTTTGTGGGTCTTTGTGCCTTAACCCCTTCCCACTCCTGGACTTACTATTAGGTCATGGCAGCTGTAGCATTCGCGCTCCATGACCTAATAGTACATGACGGGAGTAACGGCCATTTCGGCCGTCTTCCCGACACATACAGGAGCTGTGACACCTGCTGTCTCGTCCAGCAGTTGCCGCAGCTTCTATAGCGGCGGTGACCGATCGCTGTGTCCCCGCTGATTAACCCCTTAGAAGCCGCGTTCAATAGCGATCGAGGCTTTTTAGGGGTTAAACCACCATCGACGGCCCGCTGCATGATAGCGGGCAGCGATGGTTGCTGTGGCAACTGGACGCCTAATAATGGCGTACGGCTATGCCATCTACGGAAGCCTAGGGGGTCACAACAAAGTCAGGACCCACTATGCTTGCTGTCAGTGGGTAGCTGACATCTCTAATACACTGCACTACGCATGTAGTGCAGTGTATTAGAATTGCGATCAGGGCCTCCTGCCCTCAAGTCCCCTAGTGGGACAATGTAAAAAAGTTTTGTGTGAAAATAAAGTAAAAATCCCCCTTTTTCCCTTATTACTTTTAAAACTTTTATCAGTCCTTTATTATTAATAAAAATAAATAAACTATACATAATTGGTATCGCTGTGTCCGTAATGGCCTGAGCTACAAAATTATTTAGTTATTTATCCCGTGCGGTGAAGAAAATAATAGATTTTTAGACCATACCACAATCACAATTGTTTGGGCACTTCACCTCCCAAAAAATGGAATAAAAAGAAATCAAAAAGTCGCATGTACCTAAAAATGGTCCTGATCGAAACTACAGTTCGTTCCGCAAAAACAAGTCCTCGCACGGCTTTCTTAATGGAAAAATAAAAAAGTTATGGCTCTTAGAATAAGGTAACACAAAAAGTAAATGATTTTTTACAAAAAGTTTTTTATTGTGCAAACGCCATAAGACATAAAAAAAACTATAAACATCTGGTATCGCCGTAATCGTATCGCCCCGCAGAATAAAGTGAATATGTCATTTATAGCGCACGGTGAACGCTGTAAAAAAAACAGTAGTAGAATTGCTGTTTTTTAGTCACCACGCCGATTAAAAATAGAATATAAACTGATCAAAAAGCCGCATGCACCCCAAGAAAACTACAATGAATTCCTCAAGGGGTCTAGTTTCTAAAATGGGGTCACTTTTGGGAGGTTTCCACTGTTTTGGCACCGCAAGACCTCTTCAAACCGGACAAGGATTTGCTGACCAAAAAAAAAATTTATTTCACCTCTACTTTGCTTTAAATTCCGGTGAAACACCTAAAGGGTTAATAAACTTTCTAAATGCTGTTGTGAATAGTTTGAGGGGTCTAGTTTCTAAAATGGGGTGTTTGATGGGGGTGTCTAATATATAGGCCCCTCAAAGCAACTTCAGAACTGAACTGGAGCCTAAAAAAAAAAAAAATTTAGGCAATACTTCGCTTCTTACATTATACTGATAATGAGCAGCGCCCACCCCGAGATGACCCCAGGTTTGACCGTTTGTATAAACGGAGACCCCTATTAGACCGCTTCAGTGCCCGGTTTTCGCAAGCATACACCCCCGAGAAGTGTATTTCTGTTGATGAGTCCTTGGTACATTTTAAAGGGAGGCTTCAATTCCGCCAGTACCTGCCGGGTAAGAGGGCAAGGTATGGCGTGAAGATGTATAAGCTGTGCGAGAGTGCATCAGGGTATACCTACAAATTTAAGATATATGAAGGGAAGGACACCAGTATTCAGCCCCCAGAATGCCCCCCCTTACTGGGAGTTAATGCAAAAATAGCATGTGATTTGGTGCACCCACTGCTGACCAGGGTTACCACCTCTACCTGGATAATTTTTATACCAGCGTCCCACTCTTCAAGTGCCTCGCTTCCAGAAGTACTGCGGCATGCGGCACTGCTAGAAGAAATCTGAGAGGCCTCCCTAAGACTCTGCTTGGGCAAACACTCAGAAGGGGTGAGAGCAGGGCACATTCTAGCAGCAACATATTGTGTGTCACGTACAAGGACGAGAGATGCAACACCAGTACCCATGTACCTGTACGAGGTACCAGTACAGAGAACCCAAACCAGACTGCATCCAGGACTACAATAGGTACATGAGAGGGGTGGACTTGTCAGATCAAGTCCTGAAGCCCTACAGTGCCATGCGGTGTGATATAAGAAGCTGGCCGTGTACATCATACAGATGGCTTTGTACAATGCGTACGTGCTACGTCGATGTGCAGGCCAGACGGGAACTTTCCTGGAATTTCAAGAGGTGATTATCAAGAACCTAATCTTCAGGGACCAAGAAGGGGGGGGCACCCAGTACTTCTGGAAGCGAGGCCACACGCATCGTACCAGGGCAACACTTTCCAGGAGAAGTTCCCCAAACTGGCAAGAAAGGAAAAAGTCAAAAGAGGTACAAAGTCTGCTATAAGAGGGGGATAAGGAAGGACACAATATATCAATGTGACACGTGTCCCGAAAAACCAGGGCTCTGTATGAAAGAGTTTTAACATTTATCATACATCCCTTGATTTTTAATTTACCCCAGTTTTACTTACCCTAATGCACTCCGCACAGCTTATCCCCCCTCGTCTTTCCCTTCTGAGCCCTGCTATGTGCCCAGGCAGCTGATAACAGTCACATGTAGGGTATTGCCGTACCCAGGAGAACCCACATTACAATTTATAGGCTGTATATCTCCGGTGGTGCATGCTGGGCACAATATATTGGACACTGAAATGGCATACATATATAGAAAATTGCAAATCTCACACTGCACCATCTGATGCGCATTACCTTTTAGACCATACCTGTGGGGTCAAAATGCTCACTACATCTCTAGATGAATGCCTTAAGGGGTGTAGATTTTAAAATGGGGTCGCTTCTTGGGGTTTCCATTCCTTTGATACCTCTGGGGCTCCGCAATGATACATGGCACTCGAAAACCAATCCAGCAAAATCCGAACTCCAAAGAACACATAGCGCTCCTTTCCTTCTGAGCCCTGCCATGTGCCCAAACGGCAGTTTATCACCACAAATGGGGTATTGCCGCACTCAGGAGAAATTGGGCAACAAAATTGGGTATTTTGTTCCCTGTGAAAATAAGAAATTTTGATCAAAAATGTTTTTAATTTCACAGCTCAATTCAAATACGTGCTGTGAAAAAACGGTGTGGTCAAAATAGTAACAACAACCATAAATTTCTTGAGGGGTGTAGTTTCCAAAATGGAGTCACTTTTTGGGGATTCCTACTGTTTTGGCACCTCAACACCTCTTCAAACCTGGCATGCTGCCTAAAATATGTTCTAAGAAAGAAGAGGCCCCAAAATGCACAAGGTGCTTCTTTGCTTCTGGGGCTTGTGTTTTTAGTCCACGAGAACACTAGAGCCACATGTGGGACATTTCTAAAAACTGCAGAATCTGGACAATACATATTTAGCAGTGTTTCTGTGCTAAAACCTTCTGAGTTACAGAAAAAAAAATGGAATATAATTGAAATTCAGCAAGAAATATGACATTTGCAAATTTCACCTCCACTTTGCTTTAATTCCTGTGAAATGCCTAAAGGGTTAAAAAAACACTTTCTAAATGCTGTTTTGAATACCTTGATGGGTCTAGTTTTTAAAATGGGGTGTTTTTATCGGGGTTTCTAATACATAGGCCCCTCAAAGCCACTTCGGAACCGAACAGGTACCTTAAAAAAAAAGGCTTTTGACATTTTCTAAAAAAATATGAGAAATTGCTGTTTATGTTCTAAGCCTTGTAACATCCAAGAAAAATAAAAGAATATTTAAAAAACGATTCCAATATAAAGTAGACATATGGGAAATGTGAACTAGTAACTATTTTGGGTGGTATAACTGTCTGTTTTACAAGCAGATGCATTTAAATTCGGAAAAATTCTACTTTTTTCTAAATTTTGCAATTTTTCACAAATAAACACTGAATATATCAACCAAATTTTACCACTAAAATAAAGCCCAATGTCTCACGAGAAAACATTCTCAGAATCGCTTGGATAGGTTTAATCATTCCGAAGTTATATTTCACTTTATGTGGTAATGTCAGATTTCAAAAATGGGCTCTGAGCCTTAAGGCCAAAACAAGGCTGCGGCTAAGTTTGGTCTTAAGCAAGTGAAATGCAGCTCGATTGGGTTGAGATCTTCTGACTGACTTGGCCATTGCTGAATATTTCACTTCTGTGCCTTAAACTCCTGGGTTGCTTTCGCAGAATGTTTTGGGTCATTGTCCATCTGTACTGTGAAGCAACGTCCAATCAACCTTGCTGCATTTGGTTGAATCTGAGCAGAAAGTAAATCCCTGAACACTTCAGAATTCATCCGGCTGCTTCTGTCTTCAGTCACATCATCAATAAACACTAGTGACCCAGTGCCTTTGGCAGCCATTTATGCCCATGCCATCACACTGCCTCCACCATGCCATCACACTGCCTCCACCATGTTTTACAGAGATTGTGGTGTGCTTTGGATCATGAGCCGTTCCAAGCCTTCTCCATACTTTCTTCCTCCCATCATTCAGGTACAGGTTGATCTTAGTTTCATGCTGTTCCAGAACTGGGCTGGCTTATTTTATTTTTTTTCAAGAATGTACCAAACTTGATTTGGCCACTCCTAACATTTGTACGCTCTCTATCTCTGATGGATTTCTTCATGTTTGTTCAGCCTAGCGATGGTCTGTTTCACTTGCATCGAGATCTCCTTTGACCTCATGTTGTGGGTTCACAGCAACAGCTTCCAAATGCAAATGCGACACCTGGAATCAACTCTAGACCTTTTACCTGCTTAATTGATGATGGATTAACGAGGGAATAGCCTATTAAATAGCACTTGAGATAATTGTCCAATTACCTTTTGGTCCCTTGAAAAAGAGGCAGCAACGTATTAAAGAGCTGTAATTCCTAAACCCTTCCTCAAATTAGGAAGTGAATACCCACAAATTAAAGCTGAGAGTCTGCACTTTTAAGCCCATACTGATTATATAACTGTATATTCAATATGTTTTGGTAAACTGCTAAAATGTCAAAACCTGTCACTGTCCAAATAATTCTGGACCTAACTGTATTTATACATGGATACAGATAGCATTTCTATGTAAAAATGCCAAAGGTGTGGTCTAAAAGAAAATAAACCTAAAATATAATTTTATTTATTTTTTACGGTCCTAAAATTAAACCCTAATGCATTTAATCAAAGTACCAAGACTACTCCTAGGTTTCCCTAACCAAAGCTAGGGGTAAAGTTACGGAAGGAGCGTGACTACCACTCTGGGATCTAGTTAAGGGGGTTCTCCGGTTTGGAATATCCCTGCTTGTTTGAAGGGTCTCTTGACAGTTAGCCAATCACAAATTTGCATTTTACCTGCAGTGCCACCACAGGGGAAATTAAGCATTACACAGTGCCCATTCATAGCTAAGGTTATCTATGTAATACAAGACAGGTCCTCCAGAGCAAGAGATTTAAACGCTCTCCTCTCTTACCAAGAGAAGAGAATCCTAAACAGGGGACCCCCTGTATTAACCCAGAATTCCCTAAAGGGTTTTCTAAACTGGACATCCCTTTTTAAACTGCCGTTATACATTAGATTAACCCCTTAACGCCGAAGGACGGATATATCCGTCCTCAGCAGCTGCTAGTTCGCGCAGGAGGACGGATATATCCGTCCTGTGATCGCGTGGGTACTGACAGTTTACCCACGCGATCAGCGGCAGGAGCACGGCTGTTATACACAGCCTGGCTCCTGCTGCAACTGCCGGAATCGAAGCACGCGCCGATTCCGGCAGTTTAACCCATTAAATGCCGCTGTCAACAGTGACAGCGGCATTTAATGTGTTTGACAGAGGGGGGAACTCCCTCTGTCTCCCGATCGGCGCCCCCGCAAACAAATCGCGGGTCGCCGTCGGGTTTCCATGACAGCCGGGGGTCTAACAAAGACCCCCAGGTCTGTCTTCAGCATTTGCCTGTTAGGCGATGCCGGAGGCATGACCTAATAGATTGCCTGTCGGTTTTACACTGACAGGCAATAATGCTTTGGTATACGAAGTATACCAAAGCATTATATATGCGATCGGCATATCGCATAGTGAAGTCCCCTGGTGGGACAAAAAAAAAAAAAGTAAAACCGTTAAATAAAGTTTGTGAAAAAAAAAATAAAAAAAATTACAGTCAAAGTCAAATAAAACTACTTTTTTGCCCCAAAAAGTGGTTTTATTTAATAAAACGGTCAAAACAAATCACACATACACATATATGGTATCCCCGCGATCGTAACAACTTGACCAATAAAATGAACACATTAATTAAACCGCCGGATGAACGGCGTCCAAAGAAAACGCAAAAAACAACGGCAAAATTCTCTCTTTTCTCCCATTCCCCCCATAAAAAATAAAATAAAAGTTAATCTATAAGTCCTATGTACCCCAAAATAGTACTAATGAAAACTACACATTGTCCCGCAAAAATCAATCCCACGTACGGCCACATCGACGGAAAAATAAAAAAATTACGCCTCTTGGAACGCGGCGATGCAAAAACAAGTAATTTTTTTCTAAAAGGGTTTTTATTGTGCAAACGTAGAAAAAACATATAAAACCTTTACACATTTGGTATCCCCGTAATCGTGCCGACCCATAGAATAAAGTTAACATGTTATTTACGCTGCATAGTAAACGGCGTAAATTTATAACGTGAAAATTAATGCTGGAATAGCTGCTTATTTTCAATTCTCTCCTAAAATAAAGTTAATAAAAGTTAATCAATATGTTATAAGCATCTAAAAATGGTACAATTACAAAATACAACTCGTCCCGCAAAAAACAAGCCCTTATACGGCTATGTCGACGGAATAAAAAAAGAGTTACGACTCTTGGAATGCGACCGTGGAAAAACAAAAAATAATCCTTGGTCATTAACGTGCAAAATGGCCCGGTCATTAAGGGGTTAATGTCGTCAAATCTTAACCGGTTTGGTATCCACTGACAATATTATTGTGTATGGAGAATTTCTTTGTTTGACAATTTCCTGTCGTCACGGCCTTAAACAAATGCGATTATTGTGCATGGCATGCTACGTTGCTATATATCACATGCAATGTTAGCCTATGGGATCGCTTGACATCGCATGTGTTCATGCAATGTCATGCGTCCACAATTTGTGATTGCAAAAAATCCCAACGTTGTTGTTTCTGTTGAGATTATCGCTGAAATCACGTTGAAGTCCCTCCCGCTACTGCCAGCGAACATATGTCACATATCGCAGCGCAGAACATCGCGGGCGATATATCGCTATCGAGTCGTGGACTTACTGACAAGATGAGATGAATAAGCCTGATCTCTTCATGTTCCTATATTTAACATATTTTATAAGGATGCTTCATTTATTTATTTCTTTACAGAACTTCCCTGTCTACCACAATATTCTGAAGATGTCACGTGACCTGGGAGCCTTATTGGATTTACCTGTATTTCCCCCAATAACAAAAACCTGCTATTACCATCCTAATGTGCTGTGTATGAAGTATCTGATGGAAGCCAATCTTCCAGGTATATATTATTTTTTTTATGATGGCTGTTGGCTATGGGTGTGTGCCATTTAATAACATCGAGCCGGTTCAACCTTTAAAATAAAACCCTCACTGCCTATCTAGGTATAGCTGATATTCAATAGTCTGGGAAAGCTATGTGACAACACCTATAGAGCTGTAAGGTGCAGCAAAATTGTTGTCGCCCAAAATAGTTATTTTTAGCTTTAGGAAGAAACGCTGTAAAACAAATCTACATGTGTGATGTAATCGACAGAGATTTCTGAGGCTTGTATCATGTGATCAGAAGTAAGCTGCGACCCCGGTTACACATGAACCTGTATACAATGCGATCCTGACAGATAGGCGTGGCCACCGTGCAAACGCCATAGCTGGGCCCTATGCTTAATCACCAATAAATCCACGTGCCACTGTATATTCTGATTGCGTGCCGCCATATAGAATCTATATACTTAATGTATATATTAATTATAAAATTGGGAGCACTCCACCTAGCATGATTCATTATTGTGTATTTAGAAGGTCATTGCACCAGCTGGTTATGTTAGATGTGTGGAGTTGTTGGGGCCCAGTTGCAATTGCTACATCTGAACCCCATATAACTAGGCCGCTGCTGACAGACCCACTCGTTTCATGTGAGTAGCCTGGCCAGAAGTCCGGTTTGCATACAACCCCCTTTAAATTACAGAATATAGAAGAAAAATATTTTTGGCAGCTTAGCCGGTACACGTCTCCTTTAAACAGAACCTGTCTCCTTTCCGGACATGTCTGTTTTAGTAAATACTTTTATTCCCAATAAAATAACACCTCTGCGATGTGCTGTCCCTCTGTTATTCCTCCTAATAAACTTTTTGTCTGACACTGCAATCAGTACTGATAGTCTGTGTATGGACATGTCCCATTGACATTGAGTCATCTAGTTATCAACCTAATATATTTCCAGGAGGAATAACCGAGAAATCACACAATGTAAGAGTTCTAAGAAAAAATACTCAAGAATTTTTATGTTAAGGGAATACATGTATTTACCTCTTAACCCCTTGTAGTCACAGCCATTTTTCGTTCATTTTCGTTTTTCATACTCTGCCTTCCAAGAGCCATAACTTTTACATTTTTCCGTCAATGGAGTGGTGTGAAGGCTTATTTTTTTTGCGGGAGGAGTTGTAGTTTTCTTTTGCCACTATTTGGGACATTTTTTTTAAATTTATTTGTGAGGTGAAATAGGGAAAAACTGGGGTTTTTTTGTTTTTACGTCTTTCACCTAGCAGTAAAAATGACAACTTAACTTTATTTTGCGGGTCAATGTGATTACGTCGATACCAAATTTATATAGGTTGTGTTTTGGTAAAAAAAAAATAGTTTTGTGTCACCACATTCTGAAAGCCATAACTTGTTTTGTTTTTTCATCAATTGAGCGTGTGAGGGTTTAACCCCTTAAGGACACGGCCAATTTTGGCCTTGAGGACAGGGCAATTTTTTTACATTTTTTTACATTTCCCTCTTTTATTTTTTGTACGACGTAGTTGTATGAGACTTTGTTTTTTTTCGGGACGAGTTGTACTTTATGTAGGTACCATTTTTTGGACAAATATATTATCGTTTAATTTCTATAAATTTTTATTTTGGCGAAAATGCAGAAAAAAAGCAGTTCCGCTGCAGTTTTTTAATATTTTTTTTTTTTTTTTACACCATACACCGCTCATCATAAATAATGTTATACATTTGTTGTACAGGTTGTTACGGTCGTGGCGATACAAATATGTCTATTATTTCATGTTTTGGAACTTATATTTTAAAAAGTTTATTTATTATAAAAAATTTGTTTCTGTGTTTTTTTTTTTTTCTTTTTATTTATCATTAATATTTTTACATTCATTTAACTTTTTTTTTTAATCCCATAAAGGGATTTATCATTTTGATTTTGTAACTGTAATGTACTGGCATAGATCTATATGCCAGTACATTAGCCTGTGCACTGATCGTACACAGGAAGTTGTTAGGGCATACCTCAGTATGCCCTAACAGGAAATCTGTTCAGACAGCCGTGTGGTCCTTCACTGGACCCTGGGCTGTTTGGCCATACGAGTTGCGGGCTTTGATCGCGTCACAGTTATTTTCTGTGACGCGATCAATGTGCAGTCCCACCTCTTTGAACGCCGCGATCAGTTTTCATCGCGGCGTTCAAAGGGTTAACGGCGGAGAGAAGAGGTTTCTCTCCTCTCCGCTGTCAGAGCGGGGCCGTGGCTGTGTATTACAGCCGTTGCCCCGCTCTCGATCGCGCGCACAGACGGCTATCACACAGGACGAGTATGCTCGTCCTAATGCGCGAAGTGCTCGCCGCTCAGGACGAGCATACTCCTTCCGGTGTCGGCAACCAGTTAATCTTTTGCACGGCAAGCTGTAGTTTTTATTGGTACCATCTTTTGGTAAATACGGCTTTTGATCACTATTACATTTTTTTTGAGCGGTAAGGCAACTAAAAACACTACTTTTACATATTGTAAAAGTACTGTTATAAATAATTATAAATAGTAATATTAGACGCTTACAGGCCCAGCGATACTAATTTTGTTTATTTCTTTTTGTTTTTTACATTACTTTTTAAATGGGAAAAGTTTTGTTTTTTTCTAATGTATCGCAGTGTATTGTCATTTTTACAGGCTCCTGTTAAGCCCTGGAGATGAAAGAAGGCAGACCTGGGGACCTTCATTATGCCCCTCGGGCTGCCAACCAACTGCGTCGTGGGGTCTATGGGCTGTTGGAGTGGACTGGCATCTTCTTTCCAACGGCTTAGACGCCATGGTCGCTGTTGAGCACGTCATCTAAGTGGTTTTAACTGTCAGGATGAAAGCGATCTCTGTTCCTGGCCATTAGTGTGACGTGTCAGTTCTAACTAGACCCGCCGCGCATGGAGCGGGCTTGCGCGTGAGCGCGCTCTATATTTCAGCCCCCACACCAGGACATGCCGGCACGTCCCGGTGGGTCAAGGGGTTAATTCACTGGCAGAAGAAACATTACTGAGGTAGTTGTAAGGACACATTCAGATGTGCCAATTTTGCTGCTGATTTCCACTGCAGACTTTTTTTTACTTTTTGGTTTCTATAGATTTTTCGTTAACTTAGTGCAGCCGTTGCGGAAAACAACGGCGCAGAAACTAGCTTGCAGAATTCATGCTCAGTCTGTTGCAGAGAAACAGCAGATTTCCACTGCAGATTTCAGCCTCTGCAATGCAGGTCCGCTGCAAAATCCGCCACGTTTAGGCGTACCCTCAAATATGCAAAATTTGAAGCAGATTCGTTTCGTAATTGGCCCGAATTTGTAGCAAAATCCGCAACTGAAAATTTCTGCCAAGTCTGAACGTGCCCAAAGTTGGGACACATCGTTATGTGATCTGTAACTTCTTAACCATTTACGACGAGGGGTCGTTGTGTATTACTTTGCAAAGTAATTAACACTACTATTTAATTAACTGCAGTGCAAACTCGCTCTTCCGCATGGAGGTCCATGGGAAATTCCATCCTTCGAGCACTTTAGGCAGGTTGGTTCTTCCCTCCAGCAGAAAATTGTTAGTGGTATTTCTTGTTTTTAGCACCATCTATTTTGTGACAATGAATATTGCTGAGTGTGTAGATGTCTAGTAAATCTGAAGTAGAGTTTCTTGTTAGACTGGAAATGTAGGATCTGAAGATTTTTCTTCGTGTAAGGAGTAGATAAGTGATCGCCTGCATGTTCCGCGTGTTTACAGCGCACACAGGTCAGCTTGTGGCACTATGTTCCTTGAATGACAAACAGGTTGTTCAGCTTCTGATATGTCATTAATTATCACCTTGAATCATTACCCCAATGTGGCTGACGTTCAAATGGGGTTTCCATGGGTGTCGGACACGTGTTGGCAACACGACTGCTTCCTTGGAGAGCATATTACCATTACTACAATCGCTTCTTAAAAGGATGACGTTTAAGATTCTGCCAGTTCGACTAATATGTCTAAATTATCGAAGCATAATTTAGTAGATCTGCTTCTAATATCAACCATACACATAATATAGGTGTTATATTATCTCTCCCAACTTCCCCATAAACATGCATGTTTGGATCGACATTGCACAGATTTTTATTGAGTCCGACAAATTATTTATAGTTCAGGTCAGAAACTGGTGTAAACTATAGTGGAAATCTACTCCAGCTCATAGCCAGCATAGATTTTCCCTTTCTGGTGCACGGACAGCCAGAGATGCTCCTAATTTATTAAGAGACGTGCCCCTCTTATATTTTATTAGCATTTTGCTCTAGTGCTCTTTATATTAAGACTGGTTTATGAGACTTACTAAATCTGCCCCTATGGTTGTTAGGCAGTGTATGCTTAGTAACTGGTCTGTCAGACATGACTCGACTGTATAGCTCAAAGTACCAATGACACCGTGTCGAGCGGAGAAGGGGAAAATCATATAGACCGCAGTCCAATCTATACTGGAAAGCAGCCTTCACTACAGGCTCAGGTGCCAGTCTGGAGATAAAATCTGCCGGCCCTTTTGGCATTTCGTATCCAAACCATCAGTGGCAGAAATAGACAGAAAAAGGCCCCCCCATGCAAGAACAGTATGTGGGCACCTTACTGCCCAATCATCATGGATCTTTTTCATGAATCCAACAATATTTGTAAGCTGAAGGTTTTCTGGGATATATCCATTCATAGCCTGTCCTTGGGATAGGCCATCATTATGTCATTAGCTTCGGCATACATGCGCCTATGCGTGCATATGAAGTTGGTGTTGGCACAGGCACCAGACACCACATTTGTTGGGTGCACAGTCCCCAGATATGCACCGGCTTCTGCAGGGAATTGTCGTATCTGATATAGACCATGTACGTATAATCCTCCAACTCTTGGTTCACTTCAGCCCTAATGTAAAGGAAAGTATTTGGGTCGATTTACATGCGGCAGATTTTCCATCTTCTGAATGGAGTTGTTTCTGCAGCGAGCACATAGATTTTTGCAAGATCTATTTAGATGAATGAAACAGATTTTCCATCGTAGAAATTTCTGCAACAAAATCTACATAGGTGCATCCACACAGTAATTTAAGCAGCTAGTACCACTGCAATAACCCAACAATGCACATGGTTTAATCCTGCAAAGGAAGTCACCAAACATAAATTTTCCTGTAGTAAAGCCACGAGCAATATTCAGAACCTGAGGCTATTTCATAGTTATTACTTCATATGTAATGCCGGTTTTACTTGCTTCAATATTCTTAGGTTTTTGGATTCTTGCAGCGTAATTTTTTTTACATTTACTTAGATTTAGTTTTTCTTTTTTTCCATTAATCAGACGAGCTGCATTATTGGACTTGCAAAGTGGCAAAGAAGACCAGACTGGACCAAGTCACTGTTTTAACCTATGATCCTGCAAAGAGGAAAAAAAGAATTATCCCATACGACATACAAGCTGTAGCCATAATAGTAGTTGCTCTCAAGTTGGTATTTGCCCTTGATGATGACTTGGAATGGTAAGTCATTGGAATGATCATTAAATCTCATTTTTAGGTGGTTGTCTGCTTCAGAAAATCAATTTTCAAATGCTTAAAGGTACATCTTGAGTTAATAGAGGAGAGTAGGGACGGCCGTCAATTAGCTGCAGTGGAGAGTGGCTACAAAAATTCTCTAGAGGACCCAGCACGTCTGTGCATTACATGGAAAGCCCATTTATTTCACTGGGCAACATGTAATACTTCATTTCTCCTGTGGTGGCACTGCAGTAGAATTGAACACTTACTGCCAGGTTTCGCCCACAGATTACAGCTGATCGCTGGTGGTGCTTCAACAGGACACTCTATGATTAGCTTATTGTCCAGGAACCCTACTAACAAAACGGATTGTCCAAATAAGAAAGAAAAAAACATTCAGTTGTTTAAAGGTGATGGGACAGACGTTATCCTTTCCTGGCATCTCTAGTCTTGAATTCAAGTAAGTCCAAGGCAAGGTGCCCCATCCTAATTGGTCATACCTTGGCTAATGTAAGAAAAAAACTTGACTTGAATCATAGAAAAATATGAATAAAAACATTTTCCTTACGTATTGATCAGTACTGGTAAGACGATTATCAGTAATAATAAGTACCGTCAACTCCTATGAATAATAGGGGAGATTTAAAAAAAAACATGATACAAACAAAAAGTGGAACAATTGTTTATAGCAACCAATGAGGTTGAAGCTTTGATTTAAATAGGAACCTCAGAAAAATTAGACCTGAAATCTGATTGGTTGATATGGGCATCTGCTCCTTTGCAACCGTTTTGATGAATTTCCCCACTGTCTTGTCTAAAAGACCTTCTGTGTTTGCGTCCTCATGCTTCTTAATGACATGTTCAAATTTTTTTTTTCTATCATGTTTATGCAGTTCCTCCTCTTCCTCTTTTCCTTTTAAAGAGGAACTAAACTTTCAACAAACTTCTGAGATGTCCTAGTGACTTGTCAGAAGATTTGATCAGTGGGGGTCCGAGCACTGAGACCCCCACCAATCGCTAGAACAAATCTGCAGAAGTGCTTGGGTGAGCGCTGAGCTGCTTGATTTCTGATAGTCTTTTCTCGGAATACCAATATAGCGGTGTATGGACTCAATAGAAAGTCTCTGAGCCCGTACACCGCTACATCGGCTTTTCGAAAAAAGCCAATCAGAATCTAAGCGGCTGAGCGTTCACCCAAGCACTTCTGCCGCTTCGTTTTAGCGATCGTTGGGGTCTCAGTCCTCGGAGCCCACCGATCAAAACTTCCGACAAATCACTATGACATCTCAGAAGTTTGTTGAAGGTTTAGTTACATTTTAACTTTTCCAAGCATAAAAGGAGACCCAGCTTCTTGGAAAAGACCATTATATAAAAAATAGGAGTCAGGTAATTTGTGCATCAAGTGGGCGGTTAGTCGTTCTTTGATCATGGATCCACTGCTTGGTTTTCTTTCTCATCCATTCCCAATACTTCACTAACTCCAAGACCCATACACCTCCATTATTTTTTATATCCAACTTTCACAGTCATTGAGCCACAAGGTGCTATGGTTTTGATATTTACTATGGGTGTACTCATAATAACCTGTATTGGCAAGCTGTCTATGGCGAGCTTATGGAGCAGGTTACAAAAAAAAGAATGTTTAACGTGTCCCTTCAATAAGCCGTACCTCCTGCTAGACGTTTAAGGCCAAATGCACACGATGCATATTACGTGTGGATTTGCCGCACACATTTTCCTGCAGAAAATCCGCAGCGTAATACAGTACCAGCAAAGTAATCTCATCTACACGTTGCAGAATTAAATTAAATTGACCTGCGGTTCGTATTTTAAAATCCACAGCATGTAAATTTATCTTGTTTCCACCTCAGAATTGTATCTGACAAGTTTCTAAAAACAAAAACTCATCACAATCTGCAGCATTAAACCGCATCTATTTCCTCATCAAAATGTAAAAAAAAGCATTTAAAAAGCATAAAGAAACTAACCGTTAAGTGCAGATTTTACTTGCGGAATTACATGTGTTTATCCGCAGTTTTAATGTGCATTTTTTGCACTAAATTACGCAATCTGTGCATGTAGCCTAAAACTGTCGGCCGAGACGCAGCAGCAAGGTCGGGCGGTCCGGTTACCTAGGCAATTGTATGACGCCAATATTCCTCCTGGATTGGGACAGTTTTCTAATCTAGTCTACCGGACCACCCGCTCTCCAGCCTGTGTCTCCTGCCATCAGTTACAGACTTTGCTTGTCGTGCATAGGCAACCAGATCGCTTGTTCGCCAGGTTGCGTCTGTGACAGTCATTGGTGGTATACTTGGGGTTATTTTATTTGTTCTCTTTATTTCTTCCATAATTTCTAATCTTCATTCTAATATTTTCCAGGCAATTAGCAAAGTTGGCTCAAAAAAAAAATCAAGGGGAGAACGGTAAGGATCTGTGTCCTGTTTGTGATGCTTAGGCCTCGTTCACATCTGCGTTGGAGGCTCCGTTATTTCAGAGTCAGCGCAGCGTCTACCAGGTAATTTTCGAGCACTTCAGGCTTCCCTCTGCTGACAAGCTTTATGGAGATGCTGATTTCATTTTCCAGCAGGACTTGGCACCTGCCCACACTGCCAAAAGTACCAATACCTGGTGTAATAACCACAGTATCACTGTGCTTGATTGGCCAGCAAACTCGCCTGACCTAAACCCCATAGAGAATCTATAGGGTACTGTCAAGAGGAAGGAGAGACACCAGACCCAACAATGCAGATGAGCTGAAGGCCGCTATCCTACAACCTGGGCTTCCATAACACCTCAGCAGTGCCACAGGCTGATCGCCTCCATGCCACGCCGCATTTATAACCCCTCAGCAGTGCCACAGGCTGATCGCCTCCATGCCACGCCGCATTGATAACACCTCAGCAGTGCCACAGTCTGATCGCCTCCATGCCACGCCGCATTGATAACACCTCAGCAGTGCCACCGGGTGATCGCCTCCATGCCACGCCGCATTGATGCAGTAATTCATGTCAAAGGCGCCCCGACCAAGATTTATTACACACTCTGTGTGTAATGAATCTATATGAGTTTTTCACTTTTTGCATTGGATTACTTAAATAAATTAACTTTTTGATGATATTCTAATTCATTGAGAAGGACCAGTATATTTATATTTTTTCAACAGTACTATGTAACAAAGTAACAGAAAGCCAAACGCAGGTGTGAACGAGGCCTTAGACAAAAAGAGAAATCTGAATGTATAATCAGCCGGCATTTCTGATGATTTCTATTGATGTCGGGTGTCTAGAGAATGATAATTGAGCTGGCCACTGCTAAATACTAAATAAACTACTTGTCTGTGATTCATTCTGCCAAGAATATTCAGATCATAGAGCACGCTGAGACTTGTAGTTTCACAACACTTGGATAGCGACAGTTTGCAGGTCGCTGATCTCTTACCCCATAGTAATTTGGTGAGTGTCACCGTTACCAAGCTTGGAGATGGGATTACATGAGTCATATATGGGTGCACAGCATTGTTTCTTGATTAATTTCTCTGCTTTCAATGGGTAAAACAATATTTACCTTGCCTCAAACAGTTTGTTTGTCAGTGTGAGGTCTCTCTCCATCCCTTATAGGGAATATATGTAATCCGTATTAATACCTGCTGGTTTATCATTTCAGATATCACAATATTTGATTTCCAAAAGTGGCACATGACCATGAGACCATGTATGGATGAAGCTCGCGTGAAACTAGAAGAAGAACAGGCCAGGTATTCATGGTTTGTTGTAACCTGGAGTAAAATGACCAGAAAGTGTAACAATTTCTTTCTTCCTTCAATATCGCCAGCATATACCATAGCGCTGTTCATAGATCATCACCATTCACATCCGCGTTGCAGTATATTGCGCAAGCGATCCAATGATCGCTGGTTCAAGTCCACTAGGGGGACTAATAAAAAATTAAAGAAGTTGTAAAACTTTTAAAAACTATATAAATTTGGTGTCAACGTAATCGTATTGACCTACAAAATAGTTAAATGGGGTTTTGTAGTGGTAAAAATTGATGGCCTATACTCCGGATAGGCCGTCAATAGCTGATGGGTCGGCTCTGACTCACAGCTGTTTGACGATCAGCTGTTTTGAAGGGGCCGCAGCGCTCGTTTGCACGCTGCTTCCCCTTCATTTCTTCTTGCTCACTGTGAATCTTCGAAACACATTTAGTGGTGATTCACAGGTATTGCAACCATTTCTCTCATTCACTTTAATGGGAGAAAAGGCTACAATACCTGTGAATCGCTGCTAAATGCATGTCGAAGATTCGCAGTGAGCAAGTAGACTGGTAGGGGCAGCAGGGGTCCCGGGAGTCGGACTCCGACCCGTCAATTTTTATTGGCTGGCGAAACCCCTTTAATATGTACTTTTTACTGCAAACTGAGATCTCGACGATGGTCAGGGATTGAAGATCACGTTTTTGGAAAGTTGCAGAACTTTTCATTATGCAATGATTATGGTTTATTTACATAAAACGTAAAAGCATAAAGCCTCCACAGTGCTGCCGTTAGCTCGGGTTTGTGCTGAGTTTCTACAAGTTGCAGCCTAATTGTCACTTGTAGTGTCTATAATTCCAGCAGTCGTCCTTTGTTTAAATGTCCCTTATTTGCCCAGATTACTTCAGTTTATTTGTATTTTCCTTCTAATTGCAGATTTTCTTGGAATAGTGAAAGGATTCGGTCTTATACCCGGAAGGCCAAATCAAGGATTGTGAAAAGAAAACGTAAGTACAGATTGTTTATAGTCAATACGGTTTTATGAAGGGCAGTGATCATACAATGTGCACGGCTCGCTCCGGGCTGCTTCCATTCAATGATGGTAATTTGCAGAATATTTATCCATCAACATTTACTAATATAGAGTAGATATTGTTTGTTTGTTCTGAGGCAATTTGATGACTGGCAAATGCTGGGAGGTTTTCCAAAAATTGACATTATGACGTGCCATATAGGTCAGATATTTGGGGGTTTGGCACCTAGGATTATCCAGTGCTGGTCCCATCTGTCAGATGCTCTGTTTCGGGCACTGATGTACTTGACACCATCTGTGGGGCTTTGTTTGGTACTGAAGCTCAACCCTTTTTAATAAATGAGGCGGAGTTGTAGTATCAGACACAGCTGTGAGGTCAAGGGTGGCGCTGTACTATAGGGTCTATGTTGGCACATGCTGAATCCCCTGATTATAGGGTTGGACCGCTACCATTTACAAACTTAAGATAGACCATCAAGGTTAAAACCTGGACAAAGTATCCATTAAAACTAATGGATGTCCATTCCATCCTTGTCATAAAGATGGATGCCACAAAAAAAGTATCCTTTTTATTTTTACAGTGGGAGTCTATTACAGATATATGCATGATGTGAGCCGAGTACCACCTACTCAAATAAATTGCATCAAGGTACCCACAAGGCTATAATAATACACTGTACTATATATTGAAAAGCACAGCATAAAAATAGTGGGAATACCCCCTGGAGCCATGCTTTGTGCCACATGTTAAGGACATGGGTTCTAGATCTGTGGTCTTCAACCTGTGCCTAACTACAACTCCCAGCAAGCCTTGTTTGCAGCTGTCAGGGCATGCGGTGAACCACTAGCCTTGAAACCACTGCAGAGCCTTAAACCACTGTTCTAGATGATAAAACAGCGCCACTCTTGTTCATGGACAGTAACTGGTATTGCAGCACTGTGTAGACTTGTGTGTCTCGTGACTTTTAGCACTCTATATAATAGAGTATGGTTTCAATGTTGGTGTGCAGGTAATTTTTCACACATCCTGACTTTCCATCTGGAAAATACCGATAACTGTCACCTGGGCGAAACAAGAATCTGGATATCTGTAGTAATTAGCCTGCGATCTAATGAATGGCGTCTTTTGTTTGTGTCCACACAGGGATGGAAGCGAACCTGCAGAATCAGTTTTGTAAGCTGGCTGCTGCTGCACCTGATGCTGGGAATCAGGGCCCATCAAGTTTCTTGTTTAACTGGGAAGAGCAGAACACAGGCAAGATCTGTTTTCATGGTCACAGCCTGAAGGGAATTACGCAAAGAGGCAATAAACTGCACTACATCCTAAGGAAGAAATACTGGTTGAACACCCTGAAGAAATGCACAAACAAGTAAGCCAATTATAGAATGAATACCTATTAAAGGGAACCTGTCACCAGCATTTCACCTATTAAACCAGCAATACCTGGTGGAAGTGGGTGAAAAATCATTTCTATATAACCTATAATTATCTTCTAAGTAGCTCTGTAACTTTTAGTATTCCGGTGCCGTATGCTAATGAGCATAAAAGAGTCATATCTTCATTCCTCAAGCCTTTCTGAGTTAACCCCGCCTCCTTACTTTTGATTGACCGCTCCTCGCCTCCCCCAGCACACGCGAAATCCCGCGCTTTCGGCTTTCAGGGCGGGCCACTTTTCAGCGGTGGGTGGGCATAAGAAGAGGCAAGAACAAGACTGCCGGATTATTACCATAAAAGGCGCAAAATGTCTGCAGACCGTTAATTACGGTCGGAGGAGGAGTTTAGGAGAGGGGATAACGGCAGTAAATGTTTGACAGCAGCGGCCAGAGAGGGGTGAGGCGAGTCCAATAGGTGAAATGCTGGTGACCGGTTCCCTTTATTGTTATAATCGGCAGATTGTCCTGCAGCAGATAGCATTCCAAACTCAAGTGAGGGCAGTTATTAGCGTTGGTCCCCAGAAGAATGGTTCATCTGTGATTTATTAGGTAGTCAAGATGTGGGTCTATAGCTGTGGGACTACAAGTCTTGGTATGACATACCATATTGGACTGAGCGGGTTGAATCATCCAAACCAGGCGAAGAATCAAAGATTAATTGTTTTACGTAATACAAATCCCCTTTTGGGGCATATGAACATTAGTGCGGGGTCCCTCATGTGGTATTCCCCTCTATAAGCCAGAGTAGAGCGCCAGTAACAAACAGCGTCTCTTACACTGGCGGACTCGAGCCATCCGTGTATTACATGGGCAGCCATTCATTTGAATGGTTGCATGTAATACTGCTTACGGTGGCTACTGTAGGGTAATTATATAGCCATGGTGGCTTCAATCTGAAAATAGGTTGTCTTCAAGAGACACCCACTTTAAAAATACTGGATGAGATGGGTCTAAATTAGGTCCCATATTTATGTATGTCAAATTCACCCAAAAAAAGTGCAGTAAGTGCATACGCATGCTGGAATTAAATTATGCTTCTGTCAAGGTATGTAATATTCTCTGCTTTTGTAGCTTAGGGCCTGTTCACATCAGTGTTGTCTTTCCGTTGAGGGGTTCTAGCGGAGGTTTCGGTCAGGTTAACTCCTCAACGGATAGGCAAACGGAAACCATAGCTTCCGTTTGCATCGCCATTGATCTCGATGGTGACGGATACTTTGCTAATGGTTTCCGTTTGTCATCGTTGTGAAAGGGTTCAGGTTTTTTTTTATGGAATCGATAGCGCAGTCAACTGATGTGATGTAAACAGGCCCTTATTTGCTTTGCTTTTGGATTTGGTACCTTGGGCTGCCTAACAACCACTTGCCTTCTGTCTCCGTGTCCATTCTTTGAATACATGTAAAGTAGTGGTCACAGGAAGTTCTTTATTTTGTGTAGTTGAATTATTTTCCATTCTACATAGACTTAGTTTGGTTCCTCCCACTCAAGCAATGGGAAGCCCAAAAAATCATTCCGTTTTAAAAGATATTATAATCAAAATAAGAGGGAAAAAGTGCAGGAACAAGAGTTTTAAAGGTGGGCCTAGATTAGAAAATGCCTCTGCTTAGAAAATGCCTCCTCCAAAACAGAACCACTCTTGTTCATGGACTGTGTCTGGTATTGCAGCTCAACCCCATTCACTTCACTGCTGCTGAGCTGCAATACCAGACACAGCCTCCGAACAAGAGTGGTGCTCTTTCTGGAAAAAACGCAGAACCATTTTCTAATCCTACTTTAACCTATGAGCCATCTCTATAATGACAAAGGAGACGTTGGGCATCTGCCATTCTTGTAAATACACACAGAGCATTAAGCTTGAGTCAACTCCTTGCTGTACATTCCTACAATGTGCTATTATGACCTAAGACTCCAGCAATGCTGTACTTTAATAATGACAAGTATAGCAGTAATGTGATTGCATACAGGATTTTTATCACCAGTCCCCTCTTATATTACATCCGTCTCTACCATTATCTAATGACCTGTGCAACGTATTATTAACGGCAATGAGTTTGTTCGCTGCCATTGTGTTGATTTTATGCATCAATTCTTTAAGAAAATTAAGATATTCATACGTTCCTGCTGTTCTCAGGCTCCTGCGTCAGGGGGACTTTAGTCATGTATTGTAATCCGGACCAGTTTCTTTCTGGGGCATCATTTTCTCCTTTTTTTGACACGAAACACCCCTGTGTATGGGTTACATTACAGTTTGAGCCCTATCTAAGAATGGCATTGAGTTGCGGGATTAAAACGAGAATGAGGAGGCCTCGGTGCCGTGTATCACAATGGAAGCCCAGACACTGTTACAGGCTGCAGATTAATTTCCATCTTCAGGACAAGCCACAGACGGAATATTTTTTTTTTTTCTCTTACAAAGGCAAAGTTTGTGCCGTGCAAACGGGTAGCTAAGTTATGAAGAATAAACAAAGCCTCAGCCGCTGATGGTCGCCAAGACAAATAAGGAAAATGAAAAAGTATCGCTATTCCAGATTTTTTTATGCTGCATGTCATTTATGCTTAAAAAATATACAGGCTCCTTTTTTCCCCGCTAACAAAAGGTGTTGTGTTCAGGTTCAGCACTTGTTTTGATTTCCTGACCCTCCAACAGACATTTCACACCCATTCCTGTTGGATTTGCAGGTAAGCTCAGTGTCAGGTGCATATGGATAATGGCGCGAGCCTTGAGAACAGCGAGGGAATAATTATTTTTTTTTTGTATATTTATGTAAGAATGAAGATGAAGCTTTTGTTAATGGTGCACCTTATGCCAGAGGAAAGGGCTATAAAAACAACACATAATGCTTTGTGCTTTTAGAGTAGTTCATTTATGTTTAGTTAAATTATGTTGTTATGTTTAAGTAATTGATGTTCACACAAGCATTTTTTTAAAAAATTTTTAATGAAACTCACCGAGATAGTAGAACCTCTATGCTGCAGCGGGTTTTTCGCTGGCTAAACTAAGGTGCAGAGTCAAAGGAACCCTCCTATTTTTCACCCCCCTCTTGATGGTATGGACTTATCCAGTTGGATTCCCGAGTTGCGGCTTCTAGAGTCCTCAATGATTGATGGCAGGTGCACTGCAGAGGACTTCGGGCAGAGTCATGGTGTAGAGTAGATGTGTAGGTCAGTACAGCCAAGGGTCAGCATCGGGTCCGAATCGGGAAGAATTACCAGAGAAACACAAGCAAGTCAGATATGGCTCATAGAGGGGGGGTCCTGGGTTGGACACCCCTCTTTGGTGTTCATATGTCCTGATCGATCAAATGAAATGTGATTGTCTTCAGAGAGCAGAGATGGTCATGGTGGTACTCCCCAATGACAATTAACTACGTTCAATGACAATATTTTTAAGGGAAATCAATTACTGGAAATCCTTCTTCTGAGGGTACAGCCTCTAATTTGGAGATTTGGACATTCAGATCTTTTTCCATGCATTGTGCTAATGTCATCTTAAAGGGAACCTGTCACATTAAACATGCTGTCCTAACTGGAGCATGTTATAGAGCAGGGTGAGCTGAGCAGATTGATATATAGTTTAGTGGAAAAAATATTCACTATAACCTGTAATTTATTCATTTAAATAACTGCTCATTCTTGGCTTAGAAGTCCAGTGGGCGGTCTCACTCATTGACCGCTATCTCTATGTGCACACTAAGACAGGATAGGCTGTCAGTCACGGAGTAGGACCGCCCACTAGACTCCTTAGCCAAGACTGAGCAGCATTTTAAATAAATAGAATACAAGAAATACTAAATATACTAATATATCCATCTTCTCAGCTCTTCCTGCTCTATATTATGATGCCCCCAGATTGGACAGCATGTTCAACATGACAGATTCCCTTTAATTTTGTCCTGTGGGGTGTCACTGATTTGCTCTAGTGTGTTTGTGCTGAAGGGGCTTGATATCTCGCACTACACGCCACAAGTTCTCTACCAGTTGATCAAATTGGGCTGTATACAATTAATTTATTTCTTTTGCTTTTATACATACATGAAAGAAAATGTAATATTTATTTTTTTTAACACATAATATTTAGCTCATCTCTAAAACTTCTGTATTTCTGTTGAGTGCAGCTAGATTGACATGCCAATTCAGGTTCTTGGGTTTTCAGAGTTTCTCATGGCTTGTAAAGTTGGGCTGCAGACTAGTCTGTCTGTACGGTTTACAAGTTTAGACGACCAAGGAATAAGGTTTATCTCAGGACACGCGTTTCTTCTACACTTGTTTAAACTTCTACTTTTACTTGATAATGCAGAGAATGAACCTGCTAACTGGAAATGCAGCTTAAACCAGAACTTCTGGACTGATGACCGATGGGTTATTATGACTTAGTGGAAGTAGTAAAGAATTCATGTAACATCTTTATTTTATTTATATATATACATATATATATATATATATATATATATATATATATATATATATATATAATAAAAAAAAATTCAATTTATCCGGGAAGTGCTACAAATTCACAAAGATATTGCACAGATGGACATATGCGGATTTGGTGCAAGTCCTGCCCTTTAGGAATCCTCTCTGCAACGATCAGTTGGTATTACCTGGCATCTGGCATATACTATACTATACTATACTATACTAATATAAGATTTGAACTATAAATGCAGACTTAGTGTTGTTCACCGACACATCCCATAGGAATGCATTGTGGGGGAGAATGAGTAGAAGTAGACTCCATTCACACTGGCGGCAAGGCTTCCATTTCTTAACTTTAAAGGGATCTATCAGATTCTTCTTTTATTGGATAGCATAGCGTATGTATTTTACGATTTTTATTATTAGGACTTTTCATTTTTACTAGGACAAACCCAAACCTATATACAAAAAATTAATTCCAAAATCTCTATAAAAAAATGATCTTTGTTAATTATATTATGATAAACCAATAAATGTTAATACATGAGGATTAAGTAACACAACACGAAACCGGATGACCTTGCTGGTTATGTAGTATATGTTGGGGTATATAGTAACAACCTATCACTACCCCATAAAGGCCCAGGGCAGAACTTTTATGCACCAATTGGTACAATTTCTAAGCTTACCTGGCAATATAACATGCTACTCTTAACTGTGAAATTACGATCAATAGTGCCCATAAAATATAGTGCCATGTGTAGTACCAACTGCAGTTCTACAGCATAGGGTCAATCGAATAGTACCACGTATCTCCCTACTTCTATTGTAAAGAACCTGTTATCATGGAAGACGAGCTCATTGACCTGGTGCCACAGGGCAGTTCTCTCTAAAGCCAGCTCCGTGTATGTGGATCTGATAAAGAACCTACAGGTATATAAAATAAAAGAAATCGGACGCATATTTTTGTTCCATATACAACAAATGTTGTTTAAGAGTCCGCTGTTTTTAGAAGCTGTCTGTGAATTTTTGAACAATTGACAACCCTGAGCCAATACCCTCTGGGATTGTTTTACATAAGGTTCTTGGTACTGAAGACATTAAACGTCTCCACAATAAGGCCTCATGCACACGACCGTAGCCATGTGCACGGCCGTGATTTTCGGGTCAGCCGCGAGCCGACCGCAAATCACGGGACATGCACATGGCCACGGCCATTATTCTCAATGAGCCCGGACCGCAGAAGACGGCCGTAATAAGACATGTCCATTCTTTCTGCGGTGCGGGCTCCCGGGCCATTAATGGACCGTAAAAACTACGGTCGTGTGCATGGCCCCATAGAAATGAATGGGGACGCAAAAGCACGTTCGTTTGCATGGGGCCTAATAGTTACCATTGCTTATTTTGTACTAGCAGAGTTACCCGACTTTGCACAGGTCTATTTGTTTGTGTGTGCGTGGTTAAAAACTTTGTTTCCTTCTGATGCAGCACGGGCAGCAGCCATGCGGTTTGCTGCATGAGTCTTTTGTCCAAGGGCAGGATTCCTTTTTGAAGGGGTTCAATTTTATGAGAATGCTGGAAATCCAGTATAGGTACAAGTCTGTTCACGGTGATTAAAGTAAGATGCCTGGATTGTTATGGAAACAGAAATGACTGGGTTATGGGAACCTGGTGTAAAACTGTGTGTAGGTCAGTGAGGCTAAGGCTGGGTTCACATGACCACATTAACGTCCGTAATGGACAGACGTATTTCGGCCGGAAGTCCCGGACTGAACTCAGTTCAGGGAGCCGGGCTCCTAGCATCATAGTTATGTACGATGCTAGGAGTCCCTGCCTCTCCGTGGAACTACTGTCCCGTACTGAAAACATGATTACAGTACGGGATAGTTGTCCTGCAGAGAGGCAGGGACTCCTAGCATCGTACATAACTATGATGCTAGGAGCCCGGCTCCCTGCACTGAGTTCGGTCCGGGACTTCCGGCCGAAATACGTCCGTCCATTACGGACGTTAATGCCCTCGTGTGAACATACCCTAAGAATGAAGGACCTGCGAGCTTCTATTGACTAATACAGGTCATCTGATGTGATATGGAGGAGGACCCTTAATTTCGAAGCCAGTGCATGTTTGCTTTTGTAGTGCAATTCTTTTGTGACTATGTTGTGGTAGACCATAGAGAGCTGAAACCGCCTGATTTACTTATGTGCCAAATTTGGTGCAGATTGGTCCAGTCGTTTGGCCGTGCAAAAAGAACAGACAACAGAAATTCCTATTCGACTGGTATCCCGCTGTTATTGAGAGATGTTCAGCATGCCTGTAGGGTGTTATTGGTGCAACACTGTGTGTCAATCTTTACCTGTTTTTCTAAATTCTTTAGCGATCATCAAAGTTAAAAGTTCATAGATATTACATGATGTTCTACCCTTCCAAACCTTCACTTCCACGTGATTTACTGCTATGGGCAACACCTTGTTTTTACACTCCAGTTTTTACCCCTAAGACATTATGAGGGTATGCTAAAAAGAGTATACATAATCAAGATGTAAGCTGCCATATAGAATCATCCGTGGGATCGTCCGTACGATGTATTTTCAGCTGACCATTCAAACGAAAAAAAACAATCTGACAGACCACATTTTTGGCAGAAAATAGTCTACGGCCGGCCATCGCGAAAGATCATTCACTTAGATTTCAGCCGAACATATTTTGGGAATTGTATCATTTAACAAGGGATTTGGTGATCTGTAACAAGAAAAATGAACTCCTGCCACTATAAAGACCTAGTAAAAAAAATTATCGATACAGAATTTTAGACATATTTAGATAGAATTTAAACAAAAAGCTGTTCATATTCGACATTCTCTATTCTTGTAAAGGATCTGCCAGGCACAGCTTCGGGGTTAACTTCCATAGGTAATCAGTCTTCACCTGAGTCTATCTCTCTGAGACTGACTCCAGCTTCCACCACTCAGGCTGGCAGGCTTAGGAGTGGGAAAGCCTATCGCAGCCTGGCCAGACTCAGCTAGCTCCCGCCCTCTGTCTATTTATACCTGCCTTTCCTGTTCCTCCTTGCTTGTGATTCTTTCCGTGTGGTTTCCTGGCCCAGCTACAGCTCCTAACAATTTGATCCTGCTCCATTCTGACAATGGCTTTCTGACTACTCTTCTGCTCTGCGTTTGGTACCTCGTGCTCTCCTGGTTTGACTTGGCTCGTTCACCACTCTGTTACTCACGGTGTTGCCGTGGGCAACTGCCCCTTTCCCTTTGCTTTATATTCCCTTGTATGTTTGTCTTGTGCACTTACTGAGCGTAGGAACCGCC
This sequence comes from Rhinoderma darwinii, assembly GCF_050947455.1. Classification (NCBI taxonomy): domain Eukaryota; kingdom Metazoa; phylum Chordata; class Amphibia; order Anura; family Rhinodermatidae; genus Rhinoderma; species Rhinoderma darwinii. Next base: position 54,741,804 of record NC_134690.1, on the reverse strand, counting down.
GCCCAGTTGTATCCCGTCTCCTAGGGCGGGTCGTTGCAAGTAGGCAGGGACAGAGTGGCGGGTAGATTAGGGCTCACTTGTCCGTTTCCCTACCCCTATCATTACATAATCACAAGCCCATATACCTAGTCTACCCTGGTCCCTGACACTACTATAGACCCCCTTGAGACCCTGGCTCAGCAAATGCAGGGTCTCTCCCTACAGGTCCAGGCCCTGGCTCAGAATGTCAACCAGCCTGATGCTACCTTGGTAGTTCTCCTCACCTCAACTCCTGAACCCCACCTCAAGTTGCCCGAACGGTTCTCAGGGGACCGGAGGGCTTTTCTCTCCTTTCGGGAGAGTTGCAGGCTTTACTTTCGCTTAAAGCCCCACTCCTCAGGTTCTGAGAGCCAGCGAGTGGGTATAATTATGTCCCGGCTCCAGGACGGGCCCCAAGAATGGGCCTTCTCCTTGGCTCCTGACGCCCCTGAACTTTCCTCCGTTGATCTTTTCTTTTCTGCTCTCGGACTCATTTATGACGAGACTGACAAGACTGCCTTTGCCGAGAGTCAGCTGGTGACCTTACGTCAGGGTAAGAGACCTGTTGAGGAGTATTGTTCTGACTTTAGGAAGTGGTGCGTAGCTTCTCGGTGGAATGACCCTGCCTTAAGGTGCCAGTTTAGGTTGGGTCTGTCGAATGCCCTGAAAGACCTGCTAGTTAGCTATCCCTCTTCTGACTCCCTAGACCAGATTATGGCTTTAGCGGTACGACTTGACCGACGTCTCAGGGAACGACAACGCAAACGTTTGTGTTTTCTCCTCCGACTCCCCCATGATGCCTCCCGAGGTTCCGTAGCTTCGTTCTTCCCCGGAAGACTCAGAGGTACCTACGCAACTCGGGGCCTTCGTGTCCCCCCAACAACGTAGAGATTTCCGCAGGAAGAATGGTCTCTGCTTCTACTGTGGGGATGACAAGCATCAAGTGAACAACTGTCCTAAGCGTAAGAATGTAGCCGGAGAACTTCCGCGCCTAAGTGATCATCGGGGAGGTCACTTGGGCGCACAGGTATTTCCCGTAAATATGAAACGTAATAAGATCTTGCTTCCCTTTCAGGTCTCTTTTGGTGGTAGGTCTGCTACCGGCAGCGCCTTCGTGGATTCAGGGTCGTCTGCTAATATCATGTCTGTGGAATTTGCTATGTCTCTAGCTATACCTTTGATTGATTTGCCTAAACCTGTCCCGGTAGTGGGTATCGACTCCACTCCTCTTGCTAATGGTTATTTTACACAGCATACCCCTGTTTTTGAACTCCTTGTTGGCTCCATGTATTTGGAGCAGTGCTCTGTACTGTTGATGCAGGGATTATCGTCCGATTTGGTTTTAGGCCTTCCCTGGTTGCAGTTGCATAATCCCACGTTTGACTGGAATACTGGGGAGCTTACCAAATGGGGTAATGAATGTTTGACGTCATGTTTTTCTGTTAATTCCATTTCTCCCCCTGAGGATGTGAACACGCTACCTGAGTTTGTTCTGGACTTCGCTGATGTTTTCTCTAAGGAGGCCTCCGAAGTGTTACCTCCTCATAGAGAATACGATTGCGCTATCGAATTGGTACCAGGAGCTAAGCTTCCTAAGGGTAGGATATTTAATCTTTCTTGTCCCGAACGTGAAGCCATGAGAGAGTATATCCAGGAATGCCTGGCCAAGGGTTACATTCGCCCCTCTACTTCTCCGGTAGGTGCTGGCTTCTTCTTCGTAGGGAAGAAGGATGGTGGTCTTAGGCCATGCATTGACTACCGTAACCTGAATAAGGTCACTGTAAGGAACCAGTATCCCCTTCCTTTGATTCCTGATCTCTTTAATCAGGTTCAGGGGGCCCAATGGTTCTCTAAGTTTGATCTACGGGGGGCGTATAACCTTATCCGCATCAAAGAGGGGGATGAGTGGAAGACTGCGTTTAACATGCCCGAAGGTCATTTCGAATACCTCGTCATGCCCTTTGGGTTGTGTAATGCGCCGGCGGTCTTCCAGAATTTCATAAATGAGATTTTGAGAGATTACCTGGGGATATTTCTTGTAGTGTACCTTGATGACATACTGGTGTTTTCCAAGGACTGGCCCTCCCACATTGAGCATGTCAGGAAGGTGCTCCAGGTCCTTCGGGAAAACAAACTGTTTGCAAAAACCGAAAAATGTGTGTTTGGGGTACAGGAGATACCATTTTTGGGTCAAATCCTCACTCCTCATGAATTCCGCATGGACCCCGCCAAGGTTCAGGCTGTGGTGGAATGGGTCCAACCTGCCTCCCTGAAGGCGTTACAGTGTTTTTTGGGGTTCGCTAATTATTACAGGAGATTCATTGCTAACTTCTCGGTCATCGCTAAACCTCTTACGGACCTCACTCGCAAAGGTGCTGATCTCCTCCACTGGTCTCCAGAGGCTGTCCAGGCTTTTGAGGTCCTTAAGAAGTGCTTTATTTCGGCCCCGGTGCTGGTTCAGCCCAACCAAATGGAGCCATTTATCGTGGAAGTTGACGCATCCGAGGTGGGAGTGGGGGCTGTCTTGTCCCAGGGTACCAGGTCCCTCACCCATCTCCGCCCCTGTGCCTACTTCTCCAGGAAGTTTTCGCCCACTGAGAGTAACTATGATATTGGCAACCGCGAACTCTTAGCCATTAAATGGGCATTTGAAGAGTGGCGCCACTTCCTGGAGGGGGCTAGGCACCAGGTAACGGTCCTTACCGACCACAAGAATCTGGTTTTCCTAGAATCTGCCCGGAGGCTAAACCCGAGACAAGCTTGATGGGCGCTATTTTTTACCAGATTCAACTTTTTGGTTACCTATAGGGCTGGGTCTAAAAATATTAAGGCCGATGCACTGTCGCGTAGCTTCATGGCCAGCCCTCCTTCGGAGGAAGATCCTGCTTGTATTTTGCCTCCCGGTATAATCATTTCTTCTATTGATTCTTATTTAGTCTCTGAAATTGCAGCTGATCAAGGTTCAGCTCCTGGGAACCTTCCTGAGGACAAGCTGTTTGTTCCCCTGCAATACCGGCTAAGGGTACCTAGGGAAAATCATGACTCTGCACTATCTGGTCATCCAGGCATCCTGGGTACCAAACACCTCATTGCCAGAAACTATTGGTGGCCTGGGTTGCCTAAAGACGTTAAGGCCTACGTCGCCGCTTGTGAGGTTTGTGCTAGGTCCAAGACTCCCAGGTCCCGACCAGCGGGCTTACTACGTTCGTTGCACATTCCCCAGAGAAAGAACGATTAAAATGTAAAGTTTATTGATAGTATTTATAAAAATTGTGGCTCAACCAGCCACTGATACCAGACCAGGCATAAGCAAGCGATTAGCGACAGGAGAAATTGGTTCAGAGTGATTGATGTATCTCACACCTAAATAACACTTCCCCTGCTAATAGTATAAATTCCGCTGTATCCTTGCCAAAAATCACTATCTATATAGATCCTACGCGTTTCCTCATCACACTAAAGTGATGTTTCCTCAGGGATTCATAGATATAAATTGTAAGTTAAATTCTAAAGTGTTTCAATGATTACAATGTTACAGCACTGGATAGCACTGTTCCTGTGCTGATTATTAGCCTCCAGGCGTATGCACGGCTCTAATGCACTGTCCGTGCATACGCCTGGAGGCTAATAATCAGCACAGGAACAGTGCTATCCAGTGCTGTAACATTGTAATCATTGAAACACTTTAGAATTTAACTTACAATTTATATCTATGAATCCCTGAGGAAACATCACTTTAGTGTGATGAGGAAACGCGTAGGATCTATATAGATAGTGATTTTTGGCAAGGATACAGCGGAATTTATACTATTAGCAGGGGAAGTGTTATTTAGGTGTGAGATACATCAATCACTCTGAACCAATTTCTCCTGTCGCTAATCGCTTGCTTATGCCTGGTCTGGTATCAGTGGCTGGTTGAGCCACAATTTTTATAAATACTATCAATAAACTTTACATTTTAATCGTTCTTTCAGGCGGTGAACTATATTCTATAATATTAGAACGACATTTATTATCAATTTTTCAGTGAATCTACATTCCCCAGAGACCTTGAACACATATCTCCATGGATTTTATCACCGATTTGCCTCCATCCCAAGGCAAGTCGGTGGTGTGGGTGTTAGTAGACCACTTCAGTAAGATGTGCCACTTTGTGCCCCTCAAGAAACTACCCAACGCCAAGACGTTAGCTACCTTGTTTGTCAAACACATCCTGCGTCTCCATGGGGTTCCTGTCAATATTGTTTCGGACAGAGGGGTACAATTTGTTTCTTTGTTTTGGAGAGCCTTCTGTAAGAAGTTGGAGATTGATCTGTCCTTCTCCTCTGCTTTCCATCCTGAAACCAATGGCCAAACTGAGAGGACTAATCAATCTCTAGAACAATATTTAAGGTGTTTTATCTCTGACTGTTAATATGATTGGGTCTCATTCATTCCCCTCGCTGAATTTTCCCTTAATAACCGGGTCAGTAACTTGTCAGGGGTCTCCCCCTTTTTCTGTAATTTTGGGTTTAATCCACGGTTCTCCTCAGTTTCACCTGGTAGTTCCAACAATCCCGAGGTAGAGGTCGTTCATCGGGAACTGTGCACAGTCTGTGCCCAGGTTCAGAAGAACCTAGAGGCGTCCCAGAGCGTACAAAAAACTCAGGCTGATAGAAAACGTTCTGCTAACCCCTTGTTTATGGTCGGGGATCTGGTGTGGTTATCATCTAGGAACTTGCGTCTTAAGGTCCCGTCCAAGAAGTTTGCTCCCCGGTTTATTGGGCCGTATAAGGTCATTGAAGTCCTCAATCCTGTCTCCTTCCGGCTGGAGTTACCCCCATCTTTTCGTATACACGACGTGTTTCATGCCTCCCTCCTTAAACGCTGCTCCCCATCCTTGGCTCCCTCGAGGAAACCTCCTGTTCCCGTTCTCACCCCTGAGGGGGTGGAATTCGAGGTGGCCAAGATTGTGGACAGCAAGATGGTCCAAGGCTCCCTCCAGTACCTGGTCCATTGGAGAGGATACGGGCCTGAGGAGAGGACTTGGGTACCCGCCCGGGATGTTCACGCTGGGGTATTGGTCAGGAAGTTCCACCTTCGTTTCCCCAGTAAACCAGGTCCACTTAGAAAGGGTCCGGTGGCCCCTCATAAAAGGGGGGGTACTGTAAAGGATCTGCCAGGCACAGCTTCGGGGTTAACTTCCATAGGTAATCAGTCTTCATCTGAGTCTATCTCTCTGAGACTGACTGACTCCAGCTTCCACCACTCAGTCTGGCAGGCTTAGGAGTGGGAGAGCCTATCGCAGCCTGGCCAGACTCAGCTAGCTCCCGCCCTCTGTCTATTTATACCTGCTTTTCCTGTTCCTCCTTGCTTGTGATTCTTTCCGTGTGGTTTCCTGGCCCAGCTACAGCTCCTAACAATTTGATCCTGCTCCATTCTGACCCTGGCTTTCTGACTACTCTTCTGCTCTGCGTTTGGTTCCTCGTGCTCTCCTGGTTTGACTTGGCTCGTTCACCACTCTGTTGCTCACGGTGTTGCCGTGGGCAACTGCCCCTTTCCCTTTGCTTTATATTCCCTTGTATGTTTGTCTTGTGCACTTACTGAGCGTAGGGACCGCCGCCCAGTTGTACCCCGTCTCCTAGGGCGGGTCGTTGCAAGTAGGCAGGGACAGAGTGGCGTGTAGATTAGGGCTCACTTGTCCGTTTCCCTACCCCTATCATTACAATTCTGTTTTGTTGTCTTCTCCTGGAGTTCGAGGACATATCTATAGCTAAAAGAGGATCTGTCACTAGTTTATTAATTCCCTATCTCCTAACTAATCTAGTAGGCGCTATGATGCTATGATACAGTGTGATTTTATTTTATTTTTTTAAATTTAAAACCGTTTATTTGCAGAATTATGAGCATTTTTCTAAATATGCTAATTTGGCTATACTTGCCAAATAGGAGGGTAACTTTTTTCTTTTCACTCTGGGCGGTGTAATGTTTTCTGTATGACGCTGTCCAATTAGCACACAGTTCTCCTCTTCCCAGCCCAGTACAACAGTGAGATCATATAGTATACAGCTTCCATTCCCGACTGTATTCAACTGGCGATACCACCGTTGCTATATGAAAGATTAGAATCTCATCTTTCATATGGTCCACAGCTGGAGATATGGCTGTTTTGAAGTGATCCCCATCCTTCCAGTCTCAGTCTCTCACACTGTGTGAAGCAGCTTCATGCTGATAGGACAGCGTCAGAGGCTGTGAGGAGGCTCCACCTCAGGAGAATCGCTGGCGTTGATGCCTATTTGTCAGTACAGGCTCATTTGCATATTTATAAAACACAATTTTCACTAGCATTATCCGTCTGACCGCGCCTATTATATTAGTTAGGTCATAGAGTGTTTACTAAACTTATGACAGATCCTCTTTAACTTACTCTCTCTGATGTTTCAAAAGAGCGGTCTAGTGATTGTATGAGATATATTCCAAATATACTCCAAAGCACCACTCATAACCCTCTACCATTATCGACTATTGTGAATCATAATAACGTTCAAGTGGCTTAGATTGCAGAACCAGAGAGAAAATGCATCAAAAATAAAACTGAAAGATCCAAGCATGTACGAACAGGTCACTGATGCAATCACATCCTCGGCATTTAATGGCACAGATAACTAAATATATGTTACTCATATGTTCTGTGTAGACGTAAACCAACCAGCTAATGCCGAAAATGTTTGTGAATTCTACAAACTCGCTTGTGAATAGTTACTAGCTTTTCCTTGTTTTTTTTCCCCTTTGTGTCATTACACATCTACCGTGACACTGGTGGTTGGAGATATGTAAACACAGTGTTCTGTTACAGCAGCTTTGTTGTACAGGTAAATTCTTCTGCATGAGCAGGAACCTTCGAGCTCTTGGTGAAAGCTGATGCCTTCAAGGATCAAGTCTTGTGTATGGTGCACACCCACTGCTCTCTGGCAGCTTAATCCCATCTTGATTTCTCTACCAGTATAAGAGATCTTGGCTTTGCCGGAGACGTGTAATATTAAAGAGTTTCCTACAATAGGGTTTTGGTGTAAGTTAGTGACTGCTGGGCACCCCCATCGATCTTGAGGATAAATCCGTTTTGGTCCCAGTCCGTTGTTGAGAGTTCTTCATAGTAACAAACGGTCATGTACTATTGACCTATCGGAAAGCACTTTGCAGGGAAAAACTCTCTATGCCCTAAACTATCCAACTATGTGTTCTATTTTACCAACTGTTGTAGACTAGAGGGATATATATTTGTGTTCTGCTTATTTTCAGACCTGTACACATATAAGACCACCTCTGCGTATTCCTTTATGACTTAAACCCAGGTGATGCTGTTATGTGCTGCATTGTAGTGCTCATATATACCCACACAATGCGCACATAGCTCCCATACAGTTCTTATTCTCTGTAGTATTGTATTTTCTATACATTGAGCATCATTTGGCCTTGAATTTTATTTTTTTATTTTTTTTATACACTTGTTTTTCCTGCCATTGTCTTATCTAAAGTCTTAACTACACAAGGAACGGGACACCTAATAAAAAAGAATGTATCTGTATAACAACCAATAGGAGCCCAGAATAGGACCTGAAATTTGTCATCTTTCTCCTGACGTATTTTAGTATATACTTTTTGGTAGTAAAACTAATTGTTTTCATACAGGCTTTGTAATCGTTTTTGATTTTTGCTTCTCCTGTTTTTTTTATGGTTCATCTCGTAGTTGGTATTAATAGTCCGGCAACTACTGTTCAGACTATGTTGCGCAATCAAACATTTTTCTATAAAAGCAAAAATATTTTCACTAGGAATCAAAGTTTTATGTTTCTGAAACATTCATTTATATGTATTTTCTTATGCAAATCTCCCCTTCACTGCCTGAGGAGGTAAGACAATGTCTATTTTAAAGTACACAATACAGTTATATTTACTGTTCTATTATGAAAATGAGTACTTTTCCTTCCCCAATGACCTTGGGCATTATTTTTTTTTCATTTTGCTTAAATGTATATTAGTAAAGGATGTTAGTTTGATGTTCGTTAGCCAATTGATTAATCCAGAATAGACTAATGGTCTAGACCGATGGTCTCCAACTAGTTGCTTTCCTGCTGTTGCGAAACGACAACACCCGCAGGCTGGAGACTGCTGGTCTAGACTATGGGTGCTTTTGACTCTCTTGGATCTCACTGAGAACACCCCATAGCTTGTGACTATGTACATAATGTCTGTTTGTTTAAAAAAAACAAGAGGTTTGTGCTCATCTTTTCACCTGAGCAGAAAGCTGCCACAAAGAGGTGCCGTTACCCTGGAGGACCCAGCACATCCATTCATTACATGGACACCATGTTGTTTAAAAAAACTGTGTAATGCTTAATTTCTCCTGTGGTGGCACTACAGAGGGATTGAACAACTGCTGCCATTTCCTACACAGCTTATATCTGATCGCTATGGGTCTCAATGAGACTCGCTCTCTATTATTCGCTTATCAGGGAACTGAAATGCTGTGTATGACATCAATAGTTTCCTAATGAGATTCCGGCTTTAGTTGTAGGTCATTCTATAGTCTACTGACAGCTAGGAAGGGAAGCTACAAGGATTTATTTGTAATATCCCAGAGGAACCCTTGCTGTCATAGTCCCTTCTTCAATTGGTGGGGAGGAATTCCAATAATAACCTCAAATAAAATTATTTATAGCTAACTAATTCACACATACTCAACTTTGCACCGTTTGATAGTTTGTGGGGAGTTTTTTGTTGGGTAGACCCAAAGAAATACAAATGCACTCGGTGTACCAGACACTTCTCAGTATAGTGTGGGCCGTGGCCAGGAAAGCCATTTTGCAGACTTGGATTGACTGTTCTTAGACAAGTTTGCCTTCCCGATTCAAATGGTGATCTATAGGGGAAAGATTTTTGTTTGAAGAGTTAGAAAGCTTCATAGATCCCCTCCCCCTCACATCAGAGAAGATCAGACGTCGCTTTCACTTTACCTCCTGGTATCTGCTACGGGACATGCAGAACGATCCCCCTATACTGGGGACTCTATGCCCCTTTCAATGAATACTCTATACCGGACCCATGGGCACATTTTCTCCACTCGCCTTCTTACCCCCCTTTTCTTTGTTCGCAATTGTTATTGAAGAATGTAGATTATTATATAGATCGCAACACATTTATTCCCTTCCTAAATTATCGGGAACGCCTGGCATTACTTTGCATTGCTTGCCCTGCTTTTATTTCAAAACCAAATCGCTATGTACACATGGCCTGATGCTTTTCCTAGTGCTTTGGTTTTTAAATATAAGAAATGTGAGCAATGTAGTGTAATCCTGACATGGGCGCTGCACGGCAGTGTTTGTTCGCTGGTGACTCCTCGGCATGACCGTGGATTAGCTGGTGAGGCCCGAGTAGAAAAAGTTTGAAAACCGCCTGGTGTAGGGCAACCAATGGTTTTCTTAGGTCCCTAACTTTATTTTAAATTAGCACAATTTCCTTCACTATGTTTGATTACTCTGTTTCCCGTTTTTAGTTACCCTTCTGTCTAAATTGTAAATAATACAAGCACAAAATGGTCTCTCTGTCAAGGAAATCCAATGTATCATGTTTTATGTTTACATAATTCATATATAGTCATAAGGGGTCAATCACTGCTGATAGTTACATATCGGACAGTTGCTTTTGTTGACTGTCCTGCTTTAGAATAGACTGATGAATGATAATGATGAATGGTTTGGTTGCTATGGATAACTGTGTTAGTAAATATCCCTCGCTGAGTTGCTCATATGTCACATGGAGATGAGGGAGACAGTTGAATTGTCAGGTACAATTTATAGCCGCACTTGAGCCGGGCTATTATTTCACTGGAGTCTCGTGTCCCGCCTTCATCTCTATCTCAATGACTTAGGCCTTATTCAGACGACCGTATTTTACATCCATGTGCTGTCCGTTGAAATATCTGACAGCACACTGACCCATGCAAATCAATGGGGCTATTCACACATTCGTGTTTTTTCACAGAACGTTTGTTCGTTGCGTGAAACTCACTGCGTTTCCTATTGGTCCGTTTTTGCGGACCATGTTGCCCATTGAAGTCTATGGGTGTGGGAAAAACACGGACAACATCCGGGTGCTGTCCGTGTTTTATGCGTCTGTTGCTAAAGAAATGCTGAGGGGGAAAAAAAACAGGAAGTTCTTGCAGAGGAGAAACACAGACTGAAAAGACTGATGCCACGCCGGACTGAAACGCAAGAAATATGGTCCATTTTTTGCGGATACAAAACTGACACGCTTGTCTGCATAAGGCCTAACACGTATTGCTTCTCCAGGGCTAACTGTTCCAACAAGGATTACAGAATAGCCATTCACATTGTCAAGATTGGCATATGTGGTAATGCCCAGTGGGGTTACTTGCCTCCAATAGGCATCTTTATGGTATGAGTAAATACAGCCCTTGAGTTCCTGTAAAAAACAATTAATAGTGGAAACTCGAATGTTGCGCTTAACAACCAGTTGGTGTCTATTCCGTGGTGTCCAGTGGTTGGGGATTGTTCAAGGGTAACTAAACCTTCAGAAAACTTTTGACATGTCATAGTGACATGTGAGAAGTTTTGATCAGTGGGGGTCCGAGCACGGAAACTCCTACCGATCGCTAAAACGAAGCGACAGAAGTGCTCGGGTGAGCGCAGAGCCGCTTATGTTTGTGAGCGGTTGGTGTACGGACTAATAGAAAGTTTATGAGCCCGTACACCAAGTCCTCAGCTTTTCTAGAAAAGCCAATCAGAAACTAAGCCACACAGCTCTCATCCGAGCGTTTTTGCCGCTTTGTTTTAGCGATCGGTGGGGTTCTAAGTGCTCGGACCCCCAACGATCGAAACTTCTGACATGTCACTATGAAATGGCAGAAGTTTTCTGAAAGTTTTGTTACCCTTTAAGAATTCCTACATACACCAAATGTGTAACCCAAACAAAGTGTACCCTGCCTTACCTGTGTCCTTTGGTTGCAGGCAGGTAATGTTTCTTTGTAATCTGGGCTGGGAAGTAGTATACGGTTGGTAAGGGTTGAGGAAATAATTTATGCCTTTGTGTCTAGAGTGTGGAGGGCGACTATTATGTGTTGACACACTGTAATATTTCTATAAATATGATTTTTGGAATCGTACTTAAACACTTCTAACATTTAAAACAATTGTACAATCATGTTAACACATAACCATTGTTTAATCGAACAGAAAACATTTTTAGTACCGTATGTGCTATCACTTTTAGTCGTCATCACACCATTACTCCCTCCGTTTCACACTACAATGATCCTAGAATGTGACCAAACAAACGTAGCATTGTATGAGAAATCACTACCTGCAAAGGCACCCTAAGTGAAAGACGGTAGGTTTTATTATCTGTTAAGTTGGAGAGAAATGCAGGGACTGATGATGTCACTGCATGAGAGGTGATGTCACTTCCAACTTCTGCAGCACCGCCTTTACTGAGCAGCCAGTCAGACTTTCTGTCCATATGTGATTTTACATGATCTACATTTGCTGCACAGTTAAATTCAATCTATTGTTGCCTTTTATTAGACATTTTGTTGGAGAGAATCTGAATGTAGGGTTCTTCAATGGGATTACTGATTAGAAGTCCCGAAACTTGACTGTCCCAATGATAACCATTTCATATGACCTCTTAAGATCTCAGAACCTCCAGAAATATTTACATACTGTATGTGATTGATATTAGCAGCTGAATTTTATGAGATATCCAAGCGTGTGAATGATCTCCATGCCAGACAAACATTAAAGTGATCGGCCTCCATGATAAGCTGATCTGTGCACAATGACGTGAAGTTCTGATTATTCTCAACCTGGTTTTCTTCATTTCTTGTTTTCTGACAGGTTTTGTAAACACTGGAAACTATATAACAAGTCTCAATTCCCGAGTAGCTATCGCTTTGTCATATCACTCTTCGCCGTGGTCTTGGGAGTGAAACCCAGTGCCATCCATTACGAAGTCGGCCTGGTGGAGGAAAAACTTCTCCGCGCGATCCCTAAAAAGAAGCCTGTTAAAAGACTCCGGAAAAAGATTTGACTTGGAGATATCATCATGTTGTATAAGTAAATGTAAATAAAGGGAAGCTGTTTTCTAGACTGTTAGCATCTTATAATGTGGAAATGATTGCCCTGTCCTTCTATCCGTCAGTGATGATCATATAAGGAGCAACAACAGAGCAAACTTTTGTTTACAATACCTCTATTCATTGGGATTTTAACATGTTAAAAGTAGGACCCAACATTATTCTTGTTAAAGTGGAGCTCCAGCTGTAAAGATTAAGAACGGCTGGCCAAATTTTTGTGCTGCCCACAGGTTTTAAAATAAATCAAGGGCGTACGTACCACAGTCGCAGCCAACGTGGTTGTTATGTGACCCAGGTTGGCTGAATAACTTAGTTTTTTGGGTGGTGATACACTGGTCCTGCAATGTAAGCAAACAAGGGTGTTGTGAATTAACCCACGGCTCATGGAAAGGAGATGGGCAGGGGCAAACAAGCATTGATCATTCATGTAGGGGTGTGATCGTATTAACCGGGACAAAAACTGGGATCCCTTTTCATTTTTAGTATGGGTCCTCATCACCTCTATGTATGTCCGTGCTACACATCCATTCATTCAATAAATTGTATTCAGATAAAAATAGAATTTGTCACAGTCCACTTAATATTTAATTTGATCCAAATATATGTAGAAAATGATCGGTAATCTACTGCTAAATTAACACTATGTTATGCTGCTTTTTAGCAAGTTAACTTTGCCTCTAGGGCTATGGCCCTTTCCACGGCTAGGAGACTAGTTCCATGGCTTTTAGCACCATTTAACAGGATTTCTGATTCCAGAAGTCCACCTGTAAGAGGGCATCTGTCATGGTTTCTCCCTGTATGACTGTCCCACATCACAGCTTCTTCTCTCAAGCATCTGAAACCTGACCTTTTGGAGCGCTCCATTCTAGATTGGATCTGTCAGTTCTGGAGTATCCGCCACCTACAGACAAAAAACAAGCCGTCATATGGCTCAGTCAATGGAAAAAAACGAAAGGTTACGGCTTTTGAAATGCGGGGAGGAAATAACGTAAATTAAAAGACATTAAATGGCTGCAGCACCAACTGAGCTTTCCTGAGAGGTCATCTCTCCTAACTTGTTTGTTTTAGTAAATAATTGTATTTCCCATTAAATTAACAATTGTGGAGCGTCCTTTTTTTTTTTTTGTGCTGTTCCTCTGTTATACTTCCTGGAAATGCATTAATACATTGACAACCAAGGCTCTCATTTTTTTATGTGGTTTACGTCACTTTAGTGGCAGAAAGATGTTGCAAATTTCTGTGCACAGCTGTGTTGTTCAAAAATGTCATGACTTATCAAAAGGGGAGGATCAGATTTCCTATAATTGACACCAGAAAATTGCATAAATTATAGCGGAAATCTACAGGAGCACCGTTGATAGGTCATCAGTATATCATAGGTGCGAGTTCGACACCTGAACCCCGCACCGATCAGCTACATCGTGGCCTGCGGACACCAAATGTTATGGCACATTATGTAATGTACTGTGCCGGAAGTAGTTGTCTCCATACATTCCATAGCGGCCAAGCTGCAGTACTGCAGCTCAGATGCTATTCCATGACCAGAGAAATCTGCTTCCGCCATGGACGTCCGGTGCCCGGACCCCCACAGATTACGTCCGGTAGTGGGCAATCCCTTTAAGAGGTGTGCACCTCGCATCTTACTCCTACGGGCTTCTGACTAAGACTGGCCTATGAAACACCACTCTTCGTACATCTGGCCCTGGGTGTTGACCGTGTCAGACTGTGTATGGACACACCTTATTGACAAGGGGAATGGTAGAGCCCTCTTGTCAACTTATTCATGCATTTCCAGGAGGAATTTCAGATGAGCTACACAGAGTTCTAAGTAAAAGAAGCTCCAGCATTGCTATTTAATAGGGAATACAGGTATTTAATAAAACAGACATATCTGGAAAGGTCCTTATTAAACCCTTGCCGACCTTTCCTGTAACTGCAAGTTTTCGTACAGTTATGACAAGCTGATGGCACTAGCTTTGATCCTGACCCATTAACCCCTTAGGTGCCGCGGTCAATATCGATTGAGTGTCCTGATGGTTGCTATGGCAACTGGAGGGCTAACGATGGTCTCGAGGGCTGCATGTACGTTAGGCTATTCAGCCATGCCAGTGGCAGAGCCTCATAGGCTTCCTGTCAGTGTAAAACTGACCGTTCTAATAAATTGCATTACATCGGTAGTGCAATGTATTAGAATAGGGATCAGGCCTTCAGATCCCCCCCATAACTGCCCTCCACACAGTATAATGCCCCCCATAACTGCCCTTCACACAGTATAATGCCCCTATAGCTGCCCTCCCCATTGTATAATTCCCCTATGATGGCTCTCCACACAGTATAATACCCCATAGAGCTGCCCTCCACATAGTATAATGCGCCCCATAGCTACCCCAACTCAGTATAATGCGCCCAATAGCTGCCCCCACTCAGTATAATCCCCCATAACTGCCCCCACACAGTATAATGCCCCACAGCTGCCCCCACACAGTATAATGTCCCCATAGCTACCCCTTCGCACAGCCCCAATGGTGCCTAATAAAATACATACTCCCCTAACCCCGTTCCAACGACGAGGGAAGGAGATTTCTCTGCTCCTCTGGTCTGTGTGGCTCGTTGCAGACAGGTGTGTGTGATAACATCACTGCCTCGTGCCTGCCTGCCTCGAGCCGTGAGTGTCTGATGGTACAAAGTGAATGGTAGGGCAGGGATCTTATTGCTTCCTGCACTACCATTGGAATCAACTGTGTCGGCATCCTGAAAACACAGATACAGTTGAAACTGGGAGAAAAAAAAATGAAGAAACCGAAATGCGCAAGATCACGTCTGTTAATTTTTCTGAATTTCGGTTTCTTTTTTTTTTTCTTAGATAAATTGCCCAGCCCTAGCTTGTCCGACAAAAAACAAGCCCTCACAGAGCTCTGGTAATGTAAAAGCAAAAAGTTATGTCTCTCAGGATACAGCGGCACAGACATGATTCTTAAAAAAAACAAAAATGTTTTATTGTGTAAAAGTAGTAAAACGTAAAAAATATATATATACTTTGCCATAATTGTATTGACCCGCAGAATAAAGTTAAGATGTTGTTTATACAGACGGTGAACGCTGCATTAAAAAAACTATGCCAGAATTGCTGGTTTTTTAACACCAACACCATGCCTCCCAAAACATGGAATAAAAAGTGATCAAAAAGTTGCATATGCCGCAAAATGGTACAAATAGAAACTACAGATTGTCCTGCAAAAACATCCCTTACACTGCTACGTCTAGGAAAAAAATAAAAAAAAGTTATGGCTCCCGTAATTAGGACCTGATTTGCAGGTCCGAGGAGAACATTTCTTCTGCTTCAAGACGTGACCTTAATGTTTGGGAACTAGGAAGGGAAGGGCCTAAGCACATTTGCTGGGAGCGGGGGTGACCGTATTATACCAGGATAACACTTTCCCAGCGAAATTCCTCACTGCAAAGGTTCAGAGTGTGGACTAAAACGGAGATAAGAAAGGGCACCATTTATCAGTGCGACACTGGCCTGTGCATGAAGGATTTCTTTAAAGCGTATAAAACATCTATGGTTTATTGATTTGATGATTCATACCATTATTATACCACCGTATTATGCCCTGATATACTCCGCACAGATTACATGTACCCCCACATTATAAACGGAAATACCAGTAAAACTCCAAACAAAATGACTATCAAGCAAAATCTGCACTCCAAAAGCCAAATGGTGCTCCTTCCCTTCTGAGCCCTACAGCGTTCCCAAACTGCAGTTTACTTACACATATATGGCATTGCCATACCCGGGAGAACCCTCCTAACCATTTAAGGGCTGTGTCTCCAGTGGCACAAGCTGGGCACAACATATTGGGCACTTAAATGGCATTTGTTTAAAAATGTAAATTTTTATTTGCATCATCAGCAGAAAGTGTATTTACTACACCGTTAGATAAATGCCTTGAGAGGTGCAGTTTCCAAAATGGGGTCACTTATTGGGGGTTTCTTTTATAATTTCACATCAGAGCCTCTGCAATTGTGAACCAATGCTGTGTAATCGCCTAATTAGATCTCAAATGGGCATGGTGCTCTTTCACTCCTGAGCCCTGTCGTGTGTCAATGCAAAAGATTAGGGTCACATGTAGGGTGTTTCTAAAATCAGGCAACACAGCATATTAATTAAAGAGCCGTCTTTTCACAGGGGCACAGAATATTGGGCGCTGAAATCGTATCAATGGAAAAATTGCCATTTTTACTCTGCAAAATCCACTGCATGTTATTTTCTGGAAACCGCTTGTGGGGTCAACATGCTCACTGCACCCCTAGGTGAATGATGTGGGGTATAATTTCCAAAATTAGGTAATTTTGTGGGGGTTTCCACTGTTTTGGTCCCTCAGGGGCTTTGCAAATGCGACATGGCGCCCAGAAACCAATCCAACAAAATCTGCACTCTAAAAGTCAAATGGCGCTTCTTTCCTTCTGAGTCCTACTGTGTGCGCCCAAACAGCAGTTTATGACCACATATGGGGTATTACCGTACTTGGTAGAAATTGCTTTACAAATATTGAGATTCTATTTCTCCTTTAATCCTTATGGAAATGGGAAAAAAATTAACTAAAACGACATCTTATTGGAAAAAAGAAATAATTTTGTCTTCATGGCCCGATTCTAATACAATCTATAAAACACCTGTGGGGTCAAAATGCTCACTTCACCAAAATTCCATTTGTGGTATAATCTCCAAAATGAGGTATTTTGGGGGGTGTTTCGGCACCTCAAGGCCTCTGCAAACCTATAGTGGTGCCTGTAAAACATTGTAATAAAATGGAGGCCTCAAAATGAACAAGGTGCTCCTTCATTTCTGAGTCCTGTGTTTGAGTCAAATCACATGCTAAGACCACATATGGGATATTTTGAAAAACTTCAGAATCAGCGTAATAAATATTGAGTTGTGTTTCTCTGTTAACACCTGCTGTGCTACAGAAATAAAGGATAAAAATGCAGTATCTGCGAAAAAATAATTAAATGTTAAAATTTCACTTTGCTTTAATTCCCATGAAACGCCTAAAGGGTTAAGACTTTCAAAATGCTGTTTTGAATACTTTGAGGGGTGATTTAACAAATAGACTCCTCAAAGCCTGTAACAGTGGTGGCGAGTCCCGCTCCTGCCAGCGGTTCCCGCCGCCATGTCTTGTACCTCCTTCGGCGGTCTGGTCCTGCCTCTCTCCCAGGCCGACGGCATCTGCTGGATTCCTCCGCTCGTGGCCGCAATGGCCCTAGTGCTCCAAATTCAAAATTACCTTATCCAATCCCTGTTGCTCCTAGGAATATTAAAGGCACCTCCACTATCCACCTGGAGCCTGAGCATCCTTGGAACAACCTTGTATCCTGTAAATGTTTCCTGTGTGCATCTGATTCCATCTGTTGTCAGTCTGTATCCAGTTATCCACTACTAGCCTGTATCCAGTCCACTATTGCTGTCTGTTGTCAGTCTGTATCCAGTTATATGCTGTCTACCCTACCTGTGTCCAGCTGCCTGTCATCAGACAGCGTTCAGCTGTACGCTGTTAGTCTGCCTCCTACTGTCGGTGACAAGCAAGAAAGCTTCCATACATAAAGGTTCCATCTGCCAGGGCCGGAAGCTACTCCGCTGGGATCCCCTCAAGAGGTAGCGAACTGGTCGTCTCCCCACAGCGAAGACCAGATCCAAGTACAGGGGTTAAAGGGTGAAGATCGGGGAGGCTACTTAGATAACGCTCTTAGAGGCGGCCCGAAGCCAAACCGGTGGAGTACACCAGTGGGTCCACAAACTTGGTCGTAACAAAGCCACTTAAGAACTGAATTCGTCCCTAAAAAAATAGGTTTTGGAAATTTTCTTAAATGCTAAAAATTGCTGCTAAAGTTAAAAGCCTTTTAGCGTCCTAAAAAAAATAAGATGTTTAAAAAATGCCAGCACAAAGTAGACCTATGGGAAATGTTCATTAGATCTATTTTGTGTGGTATCACTATTTGTCGTACAAACCGATACATTTTGGTGTTTTTTATGAATAAACAATGAATGTATTGACCAAAATTTACCACTAACATAAAGAACAATGTGTCCCAAGAAAGCAATCTCAGAATCGCTTGGATAAGTAAAAGCATTTCAAAGTTATAAATAAAAGTGAGATTTGAAAAATGTGGCTCTGTCAGGAAGGTGAAAACTGTCTGCAGCGGCAAGTGGTTAATTTACTGCAATTTCCCTGACTATAACAGCTTATTGCCAGGGGGATCTGTCATACAAGGAAGTCCAGTATGGATAACTCCTTTAATGCTGGTTTTGCACTTTTTGCTATATATTTGTTTTACACGCATTTTATTAAAAACTTAAGCTCTATAGGATTTAAATGGATACCATGGAAAAGCAGAGGAAATATATTTTTTGCATTAATTGTCCACTTGCACCCAAAATACCCCTATGCCCATTGAGCTAAATGCACAGCTTTCAGTGTATATTTTCTGTAAGACCTCATTCAAACACAAAGAGCCTCCCCTGGTTTCTACTAAACAATGGTCATTATACATTACATAAAACCGAGCCGTTCGGCCCAGGTGTGCAGTCTGGAGGAGTTCAGTGTGATATAATCTTAGAATATGTTACTGGACTGTATTAACAATCATGAAATCTGAGCTCCAGCATTTGAATAAAGGGGAATTAGCAAACTGTTATGCAAATTGATGTAGTTTAGTGATTTCCTTACCTAAAATGCCATGATACATTCAGGCTACCAGACTACACTGCATGTTATATTAAAGGTTCACCCTTGATGAACTGTTACTTGTGTATTTCTATCCTTAAATTTGCCCAGACATGTTTGCCATCTGATATATGATTGTTTTAGCTTAACCACTTTTAAAGAACAAATTTTGCTGGTAAATTATAAATAAGGTCTTTTCTTCCAGGCAAATCACTAATGCTCTTTGTTCTATTAGGTATAGAGGAGACCTACCGAAGATTTCTATATTGTAATGATGATGAGCAAGAGGTTGCACAATTGAAAGACACAACATTACTATTAGAATAGGTTTTTGATGTTTATTTTTCCCCAATCTTATTCGTTGCCATCCTCTGTTTTCCCCTCCCCCATGGTTACCCCCACACTCACATCCCCTTCCCTAGCACTAAAACAGTTGGAAAAATTGAAGCTACATGTGGTCATGCTGTTGTCCTATAATTGGACAAACAATATATGAGTGCTACTTACTGACTATATATACTCCATTCTGCGATAACATTAAATGGGTTGTCCGGGCACAGGCAACTGATGATCTAACCACAGTATATGATCAGTGGGGGTCTGACACACGGACCCCGCACTGATCAGCTGCATCTGGGCATTTAATGTCCATACCGGAAGCAGATGGCTATGGTCCAGAATAACGGCCGAGCTGCAGTTCTGCTCCTATTCACTTGGAATTCTGCAGCACGGCCGCTATGCAGTGTACGGAGCCATCTGCATACACTGCGTAATATCTGGCGCCCGGAGGCAGCCAGAGCAGCTGATCTGTGCGGGGTCCGGGTATCGGATTCCCACCAGTCATAAACTAATATTCTGTTAATAGGTTATTAGTTGTCCGTGCCCGGACAACCCCTTTAACCCCTTAGTGACCAGCACATTTTAGGCCTTAATGACCAAGCTATTTTATTCGTTTTTCTATAGTCGCATTCAAAGAGCTATAACCTTTTTATTTTTTCGTCTACATAGCTGTATGAGGACTTGTTTTTTGCGGGATTAGTTGTGCTTTTTAATGGCACCATTTTTGGGTACATATAATTTTTATATTAACTTTTATTAACCTTTTTGGGGGGGATTATAAAAAAAACCTGAAATTCCGCCATTGTTCTATGCGTTTTTAAATTGACGCCGTTCACTATGCGACGTAAATAACATGTTACCTTTATTCTATGGGTCGGTACGATTACGGCGATACCACATATGTAGAGGTTTTTTTATGTTTTACGACTTTTGCACAATAAAAACACTTTTGAACTAAAATTATTTGTTTTTGCATCGTCGCTTTCCAAGAGCCGTAATTTTTTTATTTTTCCATCAATGTAGTGATTTTTTGGGCTTGTTTTCTGCGGGACGAGACGTAGTTTTGAATGGTACTGTTTTGGGGTGCATGGGACTTATTGATTCATTTTTATTATGACTTTTTTGGGGGCAATGGAAAAAAATGGCAATTTCGCCATGGTTTTTTGCGTTTTTTTTTTTTTACGGTGTTCACCTTGCGGTTTAAATGACATATTAACTTTATTAATGGAGTCATTACGGTCGCGGCGATACCACATATGTGTACTTTTTTTTTTTTTTTACACTTTTACTAAATAAAACCACTTTTTATGGAAAAAAATGGTTTTATTTTTTTTTTTACTGTACTTTTTATTAATAATCTTTATTTCACTTTGATGACTTATTTTATTAGTCCCACTAGGGGACTTTACTGTGCGATATTCCGATCGCTGCTATAATGCTTTGGTATACTTCGTATACCAGAGCATTATTGCCTGTCAGTGTAAATCTGACAGGCATCTGTTAGGACGTGCCTCCGGCGCGTCCTAACAGGGATATGTCCAGGGCAGACCTGGGGGCTTTTATCAGGCCCCCGGCTGCCATGACACCCCATCGGAGACCCGCGATTGCATTCGCGGGCCGCCGATGGGTGACAGAGGGAGCGCACTCCCTCTGTAAACAAAGTTAAATGCCGCGGTCGCTATTGACGGCGGCATTTAACGGGTTAAACGGCCGCGATCGAAGTAAACTTCGATCGCGGGCGTTGGAGCAGGAGCTCAGCTGTCATCAGACAGCAGAGCCCCGGCACCAGCCTGCACGGGAGACCCGTGCAGGACTTAGACTAGGCTGACGTGAAAAGGCGTCAGCCTAGCCTAAAGCCCATTAGTGAATCACGTGAAAAGGCGTATTAGTGGTCACTAAGGGGTTAAGGGTAAGGCCAAACTTAGCAGGTGCCGGGTGACTTGTAAATCCACACAGCCATTAAAAATCTATTTAAAAACATGCCGATTCGTTGTAAATCTGCATGTTTGTGCAGCGTCTGGCAGCTGCTACATGGCCTTACCCTAAAACCCCCTGCTTAATATTGTGTAGGTCTCCCTCGTGCCCCTAGCCCCATTATACTCCTGAGGACGCTATGTTTGTAGCGAAACATGTCGGGGGGGGCCCTATCTTGCTTTTAATCTCTTTGTCTACCAATTATATGAGAATCCTAACAGTCACTTGGTGCTAGTTCAGCATTCTGCATCCGCTGACTGATACAGCCATGCTGTCGTATACTATATGTATTCACTTCCAATATCTTAGAAACATATTCTGACTCACTACACATTGCTAGTCTACATTGGCTAATTTTAACCTTGTGTGTTTTGTGTCCTTTGTGGAAATGTTTAATTTATGTTAATAAAAGTTATATTTTAGTTTACTTTCTGTCACTATTTAGTAGTTGGAAATCAGTTTTTTTGTGCCTTTGGCATATTAGTTTTTTGAATGCCCTTGTGCCGCCAACACAGCTCTGACCTGTTGAGTCATGGACTCCACAACACCTCTGAAGGTACCTGTGGTTTCTGGCACCAAGACGTTAGCAGCAGATCCTTTAAGTCCTGTAAGTTGTGAGGTGGGATAGGACTTGTTTTTCTAGCAGATCCCACAGATGCTTGATCAGATTGAGACCTGGGGAATTGGTGGCAAAGTCAACACCTTGAACCATTTTGTCATGTTTCTCGAACCTTTCCTGAACAATTTTTGAAGTGTGGCAGGCCACAATATCCTACTGAAAGAGGCCACTGCCATTCGGAATAATGTCATGAAGAGGTATACTTGGTCTGCAACAATGTTTAGGTAGGTGGTACGTGTCAAAGTAACATTAACATAAATGGCAGGTCCCGAGGTTCCCCAACAGAACACATCACACTGCCTCCACGAGCTTGACTTCACCCTAGTGTATCCTGTTAGCATCTCTTCCCCATGTAATCGATGCACACGCACCCATCCGGCCTTATGATGTAAAAGAAAAATCAGACCAGGCCACCTTCCATTGCTCCATGGTCCAGTTCGCATGCCCATTGTAGGCCTCTTCAGCGGTGGACAGGGTTCATTATCTGACCAATCTGTGGCTGCGCAACCCCAAACGAAGCAGGCTACAATACAATGTGTGTTCTGACTGCTTTCGATCATAGCCATCAGTAACTGTTTCAGCAATTTGTGCTACAGTATCTCTTCTAAGGGATCGAACCAGACGGACTAGACTATGCTCCACTACATGCAACAATGAGCCTTGGGCATTCATGATCTCTCGCCGATTCCTTGGACCACTTTTCGTAGGTACTAATCACTGCATACCAGGAACACCCCACAAGACCTACCATAATTTATTCATCCCAATTTGTCCCTTGTCAAAATCGATCAGATCCTTACGCTTGCCATTTTTCCTGCTTCCATCACATCAACTTCAGGAACTGGCTGTTTATTTGCTGCCTAATATATCCCACACCTTAACACGTGCCATTGTAACCAAATAATAATTGCCAGATGGGCCGGTAAAAAGTGGTCCGATCGATAGAAGCGGGTCTCCTGCGTGGTCAAGGAAACACTGACTCTCAGTCTCTCAGTGATGCTGATCATGTAACAGTCTTAGGCTGGGTTCACACGACCTATTTTCAGGCGTAAACGAGGCGTATTATGTCTCGTTTTACGCCTGAAAATAGGGCTACAATACGTCGGCAAACCTCTGCTCATTCATTTGAATGGGTTTGCCGACGTATTGTGCAGACGACCTGTAATTTACGCGTCATCGTTTGACAGCTGTCAAACGACGACGCGTAAATTGACTGCCTCGGCAAAGAACTGCAGGACACTTCTTTGCAACGTAATTTGAGCCGTTCTTCATTGAACTCAATGAAGAGCAGCTCAAGATTTACGAGCGTCACAGACGCTTCGTATATTATGAGGAGGAGCATTTACGTGTGAAACGAGGCAGCTGTTTTCTCTTGAAAACAGTCTGCCTTTTCACACGTAAATGCCTCTCATCGTGTGAACATACCCTTACTGTCAGTAAGTATGAATCAATCACCTTTACTGTGAAACTCTGAATCAGTATTGCTGTCGGCTGCATAGCAGACCCACTCTCTCAGTATCCTCTCTTGTAACAAGTCCTGTTACAGGACACTGGGAGAGCGGGTCGCCAATGATAGTCATGACTCACAGTCTCACACCAGGCCCCGGTAGATTCTTTGTGGGCCACTATTCTAGAACTTATACAGTAGGTCACCCAGCCTGCTGCTGTTCTATCATTTAGTTTTTCAAACACTGTTGCAGCCTGCAGTCGGTCCTGAGCCACCCGGCCCAGCACACAAGCTGCTGAGGCTAGTCAGTATCACGACGTTCTATACAAAAATGGAGCTTAATGCTGGCTCTGCCTGCCTCTTCCTCTATTAACTGGGCTGTGTGCTTCTCCTGCTAGCTCCGGTATGGTTATTCCTGTGCAAGTTTCATTACTCAGTTGTAGGGAACACAGGGAAGGTCAGAAGACTGGTCTTGATTTTTTTGTTCTGTGTGACACTATCATTTTTGGGGGGCACTATGTGTGGCACTATCATGTTTAGGGGGCAACTTGTGTGACACAAATTTTTTTTGTAATACTCTCATTTTGTGAAGAACATGATGTGTGGCATTGATAATGGATCACTAAGTGTGTCACTGTTATTTTCAGGGGGCACAGCATGCGGTACTATTATCTCCAGGGGGCACAGTGTGTCCATGGCCGCGGGCCGTCAGGTTCACTCACCTCCTGATGGCCGCAGCCATGGGTCTGCGAGCGCTGGCCCCAGTCTCCTCAGTAGACGCCAGCGCTGACTTCTGCTTACCTTGGCTGGGTCCCGTAGGGTGCGCGCGCACGCTCGTGCCTGCTCTTAAAGGGCCAGCGTGCGCACTGGAGTTTAATGTCTAAATTAGCCCATGAGCCCCTTCCTTCCATGCCTGAGCGTTGTTGTCGTACCCTAAGTTTATCTAGCAAATGGTCTCCTAGTGTTTCCCAGTTCCCAGTGTTCCCTGTATCCAGAGCTACCTGGTCAAGTGCCGTGCTGAGCAGTAATCGTGCTGAGATGTAGTCGTGCTGTGCTGTATTCCACGCCTGTCCTGCTACACCACGCCTGACGTCTGCCTGTTGCCTAAGTCCCAGCCGAGCCTGTCATTGCTACTGTCCGAGCTGCCACAGGTGCACTATACCAACTATAGACTGTGACCTGCGTCCTTTTGGCCAGCTGCCATACCGTGAAGGCGGTACGGTCCAGTGGGTCCACGCACCCAACGTGACACAGTGTAATATATGGCAATATATTCAAAGGTGCAGTGTATGGCACTATTCTATTCAGGGCTACAGTGTGGGGCACTATTATATTCATGGGCACAGTGTATGGTACTTTTACATTCAACGTGTACAATGAGTGGCATATTCTGGGGGAAAGTGTATAGCACTACTACTATCAGGGGGCACAGTGTGCAGTACTATTATATTCAGGAGCACAGTGCATGCTCTATTATAGTCAGGGGGCACAGTGTGTTGCACTATTATAATCGGGCACAGTGTGTGGCACTATTATATTCAGGGGAAAAGTGTGTGGCATGATTATAATCAGGGGTAATGTGTAGCGCTAAAATATTCAGGGTGCACAGTGTGGTGCATTTATATTCAGGGGTGCAGTGTGTATCATTATTATATTCAGGGGCACAGTGTATGGCACTATTGCATTCAAGGTGTAAAATGTGTAGTATATTCTGGTGGGAAAGTGTGTAGCACTATTAATATCAGGGCGCACAGTGTGTGGCACTATTAGATTTCATGGGGAAAGTGTATGCTCTATTATATTCACGGGACAGTGTGCAGTATTAATCTAAGGGGCATAGAGTCTTGCACTATTATAATCATGGGCGCAGTGTATGGCACTATTATATTCAGTGTATGGCAATATTATGTTCATGTAGCACTAAAATATTCAGGGTGCACAATGTGTGGGGCATTTATATTCAGGGGTGCAGTGTGTAACATTATTATATTCAGGGGCACAGTGTATGGCACTATTACATTCAAGGTGTACAATGGGTGGTTTATATTCTGAGGGGAAAGTGTGTAGCACTTAATATTAGGGGGTACAGTATGTGGTAATATATTCAGGGGGCACAGTGTGCGGCATTAATCTTAAGGAGCACAGAGTCTTGCACTATTATAATCAGGGGCACAGTGTATGGCACTATTATATTAAGGGGAAAAGTGTGTCATTATAATCAGGGGTAATGTGATGCACTAAAATATTCAGGGTGCACAGTGTATGGCACTATTATATTCAGGGGCACAGTGTATGGCACTATTATATTCAGGGTGCACACTGTGGGGTTCTATAATAATCAGGAGCTCAGTGTATGTCAGTATTATATTCAGGAGGAAAGCGTGTGGCATTATAATCGGGGTCGGTAGCACTATAATATTTAGGATGCACAGTGTGTAGTGCTATTTTTTATCACGGGCACAGTGTAAGGCACTACAATATTCAGGTATGCAGGGTAAGGAACTATTATATTTATGGTGTACAGTGTATGTCACTATTAAATTCAGGGGGCACATTGTGTGTCCCCATTACATTCAGGGGCACAGTGAATGGTACAATTATATTCAGGGGGAACAGTGTGTGGCATATTCATGAGGAAAGTGGGGTCCTATTATATTCTAGCGGCACAGTGTGTGGTGCTATTATATTCAGGGCGCAGTGTATGATGTTCTTACATTCAACGTGCAGTGTGTGGCTCTATCAGGATTTTGTCTTTGCATAGGGAGTAAAGATATTCTGCAAAATGAGGAGTCGAAGGCATTGGCAGCAAACTCTGCAGTGATCTCCTGGTCAGGAGAGGTCGCCATGTTCTCCGGATGGAGAAGAAAAGGAAAGAGAATGTCCACAATCATAGGCGAGGTCACCTTTGAGTCACTGAATTTATAGAGGAGCTGTTACCTCTTGTGACATGTCTTTGGTAATAAATCCTTATATTATCCATGAGCTAACAATTCTGGAGCATCTTTATTTGTGATGTTCATCTGTTATTCCTCCTGGAAATGCATGCATAAATAGCAAGTATTAATTAAAACAAAAAGTCAGGAGATCAGACAGAACCTCTATAATTGTTATGTATTCTGCCTGTGACTGCGTCTGATCAGTGCTTTCTCAAGTATGTCCCACAGCGTGATAATACTGTGCAGACCACCTGTGTAGCCCTGGTATCTGACCGCTATTTGGTCACTGTATGGCGGTATTATTGGTTATATTGGTGCTTGTCTTGTATAGTGG
Organism: Rhinoderma darwinii; assembly: GCF_050947455.1. Taxonomy (NCBI): domain Eukaryota; kingdom Metazoa; phylum Chordata; class Amphibia; order Anura; family Rhinodermatidae; genus Rhinoderma; species Rhinoderma darwinii. The sequence continues at coordinate 54,715,279 of NC_134690.1, read as the reverse complement.
TAGCATAATGTTGCACCTGACTAAAAAAGCGAGTGTACGCCTGTCCCTTACCCTGTGATAAGGTGTTTCTATGCTCCACCTTGATTTGACTTATTGTGTTGATGGTCTTTTACATATTTAAGGGTGTGGGAAGTGGCATGCTAATGTAAACCAAAATATTCTGCAGTGCAGATTGAGCGCTGCTATTTTTTCACAATGTGGCGGATGGTATTGTTTGTGGGCTTGTGGTGTTTGTGTGCCAGGGCTGCTTTTTAGACCCATTTCCGACTTTGGATGTGAATGAAGAAGAAGACCGTGAGCCTCATTTATCAAAACTAACGGTAGGACTGTCCTTGTTATCCATAGCAACTAATCAGAGCTTAGCTTTCATTTCTTAAATTTCTGTTGAGCTCTGATTGGTTGCTATGGGCAACAAAGTTATGATGAATGAGGACCAGTTTGTGAGTTAAAACTGGTGCAATATAGTAAAAGCGAAATACTCTAGATTTTGTGTAGATTTAAAAAAATCATTATCTGGGAATATAACACGTGGTGCTTTTTTGTTTACATTCAGAGTTTGACAGCTGTTGCGCGAATCACGCTGTTCGCACGGAAGTGCTTCCGTGCGACCTGCGTGATTTTCACGCACCCATTGACTTCAATGGGTGCGTGATGCGCGAACAGCGCACAAATATAGGACATGTCGTGAGTTTTTTTCAGCAGACTCACGCTGAGCAAAACTCACGGGCTGTCTGCATGCCCTCATAGACTTACATAGGTCCGTACGGACGTATATCACACTCGTGTAAACGAGGCCTTACTGTGCGGAGACCAAACAAGGGTACCTTTACTATGTGAGGCACTATTACCATCTGGGCTATTACTGTTTGGGTGACTGGCACTATTGTCTTCAGGTGCACTATCTTGTCGTGGCTGAAAGAAGTCATCATGGCGGTCTGCGTCTAATATAGAAGAAAAGGAAGAGCTAATGACTCCATTCAGAGAAAACGTCGCCCGAAAGTCCAGACCTTTCCCATTAATGTGTCTAAAACAATTGCCTCTACAAAGAATAAAGAATGTTTAGAAACCACTGCACTAGGCCCATCAATGTGTTAAAACGGCCCTGGTCCTAAGTCACATCTAGAGGTGCGACATTAGTGCAACATTTTGGGGTTTCAGCAAGCATGCTCTAACTCTATCCATGAAAATTTGGTTCACATTCTGTAAAAAGGACATTGCTCCGTTGATCTTCATATGCAGTCCCCCTTGGAAGCTCAGCCATTTGTGCTCCAGTCTTCCCCTGCTATTAGTCTGTGACAAAAGAAGCTACTTCTACAAAATTAAGCATGGGCCTAAGGCTGGGTTCACACGACCTATTTTCAGACGTAAACGAGGCGTATTATGCCTCGTTTTACGTCTGAAAATAGGGCTGCAATACGTCGGCAAACATCTGCCCATTCATTTGAATGGGTTTGCCGACGTATTGTGCAGACCTGTAATTTACGCGTCATCGTTTGACAGCTGTCAAACGACAACGCGTAAATTGACTGCCTCGGCAAAGAAGTGCAGGGCACTTCTTTGCAACGTAATTTGAGCTGTTCTTCATTGAACTCAATGAAGAGCAGCTCAAGATATACGAGCGTCACAGACGCCTCGTATATTACGAGGAGGAGCATTTACGGCTGAAACGACGCAGCTGTTTTCTTCTGAAAACAGGCTGTCATTTCAGCCGTAAAAGCCAGCTAGCGTGTGAACATACCCTAACTATCGGTGATGCAGCATTGATAAATACAAAGACCAGGTCGAAACGGATAGTGGGAAATATAAACTGTACAGATGGAAAAGCAGAGTCATGGGCCGCAGGGTGAGCTCCTGCGGGTTACCAGTTGCCCACCACTAAGCTACAGTGAAGGAAATAAGTATTTGATCCCTTGCTGATTTTGTAAGTTTGCCCACTGTTAAAGACATGAACAGTCTAGAATTTTTAGGCTAGGTTAATTTTACCAGTGAGAGATAGATTATATATATAAAAAAAAAAAAGAAAATCACATAGTCAAAATTATATATATTTATTTGCATTGTGCACAGAGAAATAAGTATTTGATCCCCTACCAACCATTAAGAGTTCAGCCTCCTCCAGACCAGTTACACGCTCCAAATCAACTTGGTGCCTGCATTAAAGACAGCTGTCTTAAGTGGTCACCTGTATAAAAGACTCCTGTCCACAGACTCAATTAATCAGTCTGACTCTAACCTCTACAACATGGGCAAGACCAAAGAGCATTCTAAGGATGTCAGGGACAAGATCATAGACCTGCACAAGGCTGGAATGGGCTACAAAACCATAAGTAAGACGCTGGGTGAGAAGGAGACAACTGTTGATGCAATAGTAAGAAAATGGAAGACATACAAAATGACTGTCAATCGACATCGATCTGGGGCTCGATGCAAAATCTCACCTCGTGGGGTATCCTTGATCCTGAGGAAGGCGAGAGCTCAGCCGAAAACTACACGGAGGGAACTTGTTAATGATCTCAAGGCAGCTGGGACCACAGTCACCAAGAAAACCATTGGTAACACATTACGTCATAATGGATTAAAAGAAGCACATTAAGCTCATGGAGTGGCCTAGCCAGTCTCCAGACCTTAATCCCATCGAAAACTTATGGAGGGAGCTGAAGATCCGAGTTGCCAAGCGACAGCCTCGAAATCGTAATGATTTACAGATGATCTGCAAAGAGGAGTGGGCCAAAATTCCATCTAACATGTGTGCAAACCTCATCATCAACTACAAAAAACGTCTGACTGCTGTGCTTGCCAACAAGGGTTTTGCCACCAAGCATTAAGTCTTGTTTGCCAAAGGGATCAAATAATTATTTCTCTGTGCACAATGCAAATAAATATATATAATTGTGACAATGTGATTTTCTGTTTTTATTTTTAATATAATCTATCTCTCACTGGTAAAATTAACCTAGCCTAAAAATTCCTAGACTGTTCATGTCTTTGACAGTGGGCAAACTTACAAAATCAGCAAGGGATCAAATACTTATTTCCTTCACTGTATACACTACAGTTAGGTTACAATAACTCTATTTATTGTTTCCCTTGCATCAGTTTTATATCAATACCTAGTGGTACAGAGGTGTTTGTATCATCTAGGGTCTACCTCACTGCTCTTATTGTATGTGAATGTGTTTCTGAGTTGGTTTGCAGAATTCTCCATTCAGTGTAAAAACACTCTTTGTGAGCCTCAGATAATCCTTTATCTCATCCCACAAACCTCTTGTCAATCATATACATATTCTGCTCCCAATAGCTAAGTCTACTGTATGATATCATTGAGGTGTAGTATGATCTCACTGGGTTGTAGACCAGGTCTTAAAGGCTGTATACAACTTTGATCCAAAAATATATCTTTTTTTTTTTACATAAATCAATGTTTTTAGTAATTAAAAACAACATTTAATTTGACTTTTATTAAAAAGTTTTACTTTTTAAGATACAGCTCCTATGTATCCTGTATATATAGAAGCTGTATCGTTTTGTCAAGGCCGATTCAGCAAGGTCCGCTGAACTGACAGATCTACTGAAAGCTGGTCCCTGCGTGTCTTGGACACAGGATCCCACTGATAACGATCCTATTTAAATTATGAACTTGGATGTGATCGCCATTAGCTGGATCCTCTGTGAGACACACGCAGGACCAGCTTTTAGCCGAACCATTAGCTCAGCTGACCTGACGGCCGCAGCTTTGACAGAATGATACAGCTTCTATGTATGCAAGATACATAGAAGCTGTATCTTAAAAAGAAAAAAAAAATTAATCCAACTCAATTTAAAAGTTTTTTTAAAATCAAAGGTGTAGATAGCCTTTAGGGTCTGGCACAAAAAAAAAGATTTTACAGGTAACTCTCTGAATATGGAGTATTACCTGTAGATCTTAACCCCTTAAGGACGCAGCCTTTTTTTGGCCTTAATAAATCGGACATATTTCACTTTGTGTGGTAATAACGTCGGAATGCTTAAACCTATCCAAGCGATTCTGAGATTGTTTTCTCGTGACACATTGGGCTTTATGTTAGTGGTAAAATTTGGACGATATATTCAATGTTTATTGGTGAAAAATTGCAAAATTTAGAGAAAATGTATAAAAAAATAGCATTTTTCAGAATTTAAATGCATCTGCTTGTAAAACAGAGGGTTATACCACCCAAAATAGTTACTAGTTCACATTTCTCATATGTCTACTTTAGATTGGCATCATTTTTTGAACATTCTTTTATTTTTCTTGGACGTTACAAGGCTTAGAACATAAACAGCAATTTCTCATATTTTTAAGAAAATTTCAAAAGCCTTTTTTTTAAGGTACTGCTTCAGTTCCGAAGTGGCTTTGTGGGGCCTATGTATTAGAAACCCCCATAAAACACCCCATTTTGAAAACTAGACCCCTCAAAGTATTCAAAATAGCATTTAGAAAGTTTATTTAACCCTTCAGGGATTTCACAGAAATTAAAGCAAAGTAGAGGTGAAATTTGCAAATTTAATTTTTCTTGCTGAATTTCAATTGTATTCAATTTTTTTCTGTAACACAGAAGGTTTTACCAGAGAAACACTATTAAATATGTATTGTCCAGATTCTGCAGTTTTTAGAAATGTCCCACATGTGGCTCTAGTGCGCTCGTGGAATAAAACACAAGCCCTAGAAGCAAAGAAGCACCTAGTGCATTTTGGGGCCTCTTCTTTCTTAGAACATATTTTAGGCAGCATGCCAGGTTTGAAGAGGTGTTGAGGTGCCAAAACAGTAGGAATCCCACAAAAGTGACCCCATTTCAGAAACTACACCCCTCAAGGAATTCATTTATGGTTGTTGTTACCATTTTGACCCTACAGTTTTTACACAACACGTATTTGAATTGGGCTGTGAAATTAAAAAAATGAAATTTTTTCCAATAAGATGTCATTTTTGATAAAAATTTCTTATTTTCACAGGGAACAAAATACCCCATTTTGTTGCCCAATTTCTCCTGAGTGCAGCAATACCCCATTTGTGGAGATAAACCGCCGTTTGGACCCATGGGTGGCCTCAGAAGTGAAGGAGCGCTGTGTGTTCTTTGGAGTGCAGATTTTGCTGGATTGGTTTTCGGGTGCCATGTCGCATTTGCAGAGCCCCAGAGGTATCAAAGCAATGGAAACCCACCAGAAGTGACCCACCCCATTTTGGAAACTACACCCCTCAAGGAATTCATTTATGGTTGTTATGACCATTTTCACCCCATAGTTTTTTCACATAACTTATTTGAATTGGGCTGGGAATTCAAACAAAATTAATTTTTTCCAATAATATGTCGTTTTGGCTGAAAATGTCTTCTTTCCACAAGAAATAAAATACCCCATTTTGTTGCCCAATTTGTCCTGAGTGCGGCAATGCCCAATTTGTGGTGATAAACTGCCGTTTGGGCCCATGGGAGGGCTCAGAGGGAAAGGACCACCATTTGACATACTGTGGATTTTCTAGTGCGAAGTCATGTATGCAGAAGCCCCTGAGGTACCAGTACAGTTGAAACCCCCAAGAAGTGACCCCGTTTTAAAAACTACACCCCTTAAGGCATTCATCTAGAGGTGTAGTGAGCATTTTGACCGGAGACATACACCCCATAAACTGTAATGCGGGTTCTCCGGGGTACGGCAATACTCTACATGTGGCTGTTATCAGCTGCCTGGGCACACAGCAGGGCTCAGAAGGGAAAGATGAGGGGGATAAGATGTGCGGAGTGCATCAGGGTAAGTAAAACTGGGGTAGATTAAAAATCTAGGGATGTATGATACATTTTGAAGCACTCTTTCATACGGAGCCTTAGTTTTTCGGGACACGAGTCACATTGATATATTGTGTCCTCCCTTATCCCACTCTTATAGCAGACTTTGCACCGCTTTTGACTTATGCCCCTCTTGCCAGTTTGGGGAACTTCTCCTGGAAAGTGTTGCCCTGGTACGATGCGCGTGGCCCCGCTTCAAGAAGTACTGGGTGCCCCCCCTCTTGGTCCCTAAAAATTAGTTTATTGATAACCACCTCTTGAAATTCCAGGAAAGTTCCCGTCTGGCCTGCACATCGACGTAGCACGTACGCATTGTACAATGCCATCTGTATGATGTGCACGGCCAGCTTCTTATACCACACCGCATGGCGCTGTAGGGCTTCAGGACTTGATCTGACAAGTCCACCCCTCCCATGTACCTATTGTAGTCCAGGATGCAGTCTGGTTTGGGGGTCTCTGTACTGGTACCTCGTACAGGTACATGGGTACTGGTGTAGCATCTCTCTTGTCTTGTACTTGACACACAATATGTTGCTGCTGGATTGTGCCCTGCTCTCACCCCTTCTGAGTGTTTGCCCAAGCAGAGTCTTAGGGAGGCCTCTCAGATTTCTTCTAGCAGTGCCGCATGCCGCAGGACTGGAAGCGAGGCACTTGAAGAGTGGGACGCTGGTATAAAAATTATCCAGGTAGAGTTGGTAACCCTGGTCCAGCAGTGGGTGCACCAAATCCCACACAATTTTTGCATTAACTCCCAGTAAGGGGGGGCATTCTGGGGGCTGAGTACTGGTGTCCTTCCCTTCATATATCCTAAATTTGTAGGTATACCCTGATGCACTCTCGCACAGCTTATACATCTTCACACCATACCTTGCCCTCCTACCCGGCAGGTACTGAAGCCTCCCTTTAAAATGTACCAAGGACTCATCAATAGAAATACACTTCTCAGGGGTGTATGCTTGGGAAAACCGGGCACTGAAACGGTCTAATAGGGGTCTCCGTTTATACAAACCGTCAAAACTGCTGTCATCTTGGAGTAGGCAATACTCATTAGGAGAAGCGAAGTATTGCCTCATTTATTTATTTTTTTAGGTTCCAGTTCAGTTCTGAAGTTGCTTTGAGGGGCCCATATATTAGAAACCCCTATGAAACACCCCATTTTAGAAACTAGACCCCTCAAAGTATTCACAACAGCATTTAGAAAGTTTATGAACTCTTTAGGTGTTTCACAGGAATTTAGAGTAAAGTAGAGGTGAAATTTACATATTTATTTTTGTCAGAAAATCCCTTTTATACCTTTTTTTCTATAACACAAAAGGTTTTACCAGAGAAACGCAACTTAATACTTATTGCCCAGATTCTGCCGTTTTGAGAAATATCCCACATGTGGCCCTGGTGCGGTAATGGACTGAAGCACCGGCCTCCGAAGCAAAGGCGCACCTAGTGGATTATGAGGCCCCTTTTTTATTAGGCACCATGTCCGGTTTGAAGAGGTCTTGTGGTGCCAAAACAATAGAAACCCCACAAAAATGACCCTATTTTGGAAACTAGATCCCTTGAGGAATCCATTGTAGTTTTCTTGGGGTGGCTCTTTGATCAGTTTTTATTCTATTTTTAGGTGGCGTGGTGACTAAAAAACAGCAATTCTACTATTGTTTTTTTATTCTATTTTTTTTACAGCGTTCACCGTGCGCTATAAATGACATATTCACTTTATTCTGCGGGGCGATACGATTACGGCGATACCAGATGTTTATAGGTTTTTTTTTATGTCTTATGGCGTTTGCACAATAAAATAAGTTTTGTAAAAAATCATTCACTTTTTGTGTTACCTTATTCTAAGAGCCAGAAAGTTTTTATTTTTCCATCAATAAAGCCATGCGAGGACTTATTTTTTGTGTAACGAACTGTAGTTTCGATCAGGACCATTTTTAGGTACATGCGACCTTTTGATCTTTTTTTATTCAATTTTTTGGGAGGTGAAGTGACCAAACAATTGTGATTCTGGTACGGTTTATTATTATTTTCTTTTACGGCGTTCACCGCGCGGGATAAATAACAAAATAATTTTGTAGTTCAGGCCGTTACGGACGCGGCGATACCAATTATGTATAGTTTATTTGTTTATTTATCTATTTTTATTAATAATAAAGGACTGATAAGGGTGAAAGGGGGATTTTTACTTTTATTACTTTTAAAACTTTGATTTTCTTATTTTGACACATCTTTTTGTAACTTTTTTTTTACTTTATTACTTTGTCCCACTAGGGGACTTGAGGGCAGGAGGCCCTGATCGCTATTCTAATACACTGCACTACATGCGTAGTGCAGTGTATTAGAGCTGTCAGCTACTCACTGACAGCAAGCATAGTGGGTCCTGACTTTGTCAGGACCCACTAGGCTTCCGTCAATGTTATAGCCAGACGCCATTGTTTGTTGTCTGGTTGCCATAGTCACCATCGCCGGCTGTTATCGTGTAGCAGGCCGGCGATGGTAGCTTAACCCCTAAAAAGCCGCGATCTCTATTGAACGCGGATTTTAAGGTGTTAATCAGTGGGGACACAGCGATCGGTCCCCGCTATAGGAGCTGCGGAAACTGCTGTACGAGACAGCAGGTGTCACAGCTCCTGCATGTGTCGAGAGGACGGTCGAAACGGCCGTTACTCCCGAGACGTACTATTAGGTCATGGAGCTCGAACGATACAGCTACCATGACCTAATAGTACGTCCAGGAGCGGGAAGGGGTTAAGGTTGTTTTCACACAGTTCGAAACCCAGTTTCCGCAGGGAATTCCTCAATCCTTGTTTGCTAACAATGCAGTTCCCATGGAGTTCTGCAAACATGCTGGCACCAAAAAGAAGATGTTTCTATCCCGGAATGGCCCACTTTCCCATCGGGCCTAAGCAGCTGCTGCCGCATGGTCTGCCTCCATGGTTTGTACGACCTTGGGTTCTTCTTAACAATCCGACTACATCATAACGAGTTAGTGCTTGTCTACACATAACGGAATTGCTGCGTATTTTCCATCCGAAATTGTGCAGCAGAATACAGTAGCAGCAAAGTGGGTGAGATTTACAAATCTCATCCACAGACTGCGTAAAATTCCGACCAGAAATTCACCTGCGGTGCGTATCTTTCGTACCGCAAAAAGTCAAATCCTGCTGCGGAAAGTGGACACCATCACACTGCATAGAAAAAAATTACGCAAAATCCGCACCATTTTCTACAGTGAAAACCGCAGGAAATGGTGTGTTTTTTCCGCAGCGGAATGTCTGCTAGTTTTAACAAAAATGCTGCAGAAATTTTCTGCAGCAATTCCGTTATGTGTGGACAAGCCCTTACTGTCAGGATTTTAAGGCAAATTTCTGGACAGCTCATTCTCAAATAAATAAAAAATTGGTAGCAACCAGTTGTCAATTTATTCTTAGGGTATGTGCACACGCTTAACCGAAAACGTCTGAAAATACGAAGCTGTTTTCAAGGGAAAACAGCTCATGATTTTCAGCAGTTTTTTTAACAATTCGCGTTTTTTGCGCCGTTTTTTACGGCTGTTTTTGGAGCCGTTTTTCTATAGAGACAATGAAAAACGGCTCAAGAAGTGACATGCACTTATTTTTCACGGCTGTTTTTCTGATGTGACAGGTCCTCTTTAAGGATGGATATGAAAGGGAAAACAGCTCCTGATTTTCCGACGTTTTTTGAGCAACTCGCGTTTTTCGCTGCGTTTTTTTACGGCCGTCTATGGAAAACGGCTCCAAAAACGTCCCAAGAAGTGTCCTGCACTTCTTCTGACGAGCCGTCATTTTATGCGCCGTCTTTTGAAAGCGACGCGTAAAATTATACCTCGTGGGAACAGAACATCGTAAATCCCATTGAAAGCAATGGGCAGATGTTTGTAGGCGTATTAGGGGCGTTTTTTCAGAAGTAATTCAAGGCGTTAAACGCCCGAATTACGTCTGAAAATAGGTTGTGTGAACATACCCTGACAGCAGTGACTGAACGCTTAACAACATTACAAAAGGTTCAAGAAAAGGTTGTCGAGAGTTTGCACAATGCTCAAAAATAATTGAAACATTCAGCTGATAAACAATTGTAGGCTTTCCTTGAAAAATACAAAGCTGGCAAAACCTTCTCCAGAAATATATTGTGCCATTTCATATTTGTGCTCAAATTAATGAAGTTACTTTTCGTTTAAAATTTCCTGGGTTTATGAAGGTGCATCCTGCTTTTCATTGATTTCTTTTAAGCCATTTCAAGAAAATCATTTTCCAGGCCACAATGTGCCTCCTTTACTAGTAATGAATGTCCAAGGTGAAGAAGTATATATTGATAACATTATTTTGCACTCCAGAATTTATTAGAAAAATCTGCAGTACTTGATCCAGTGGAAGGGGCATGGATCTGAGGAGAATTATTGGAAACCTAAAGACAATGTTCATCCTCCTAGGCTTACTAAAGAATTTAACCTGAAACACCCTAACCTTCAGGATTTGAACCCAGAATCTCCAGTGTCCCAGACAGTGGGTTGTCTCATTGAGCTATCTGAAATGTTAGACAGCTCCGCTTCTGAATCTGTTGTCCAGGTTCTCTTGATTCCTGCCTCTATTGATTTCTTGCTTTGATAGCTTGACTGGTTTCCCCTTTTTGGATTAATATATACGACTGGTCCTTGCACTTCCTGAATACCAGACTATGGAGCTTTTGCCTTTAGTCTAGTGCCTTGCTACCTCTATACAAGCTGCTCATTGGTGTACTGAACTTGGATTGTTTCCTGATCACGTCTCTGCCTGAGGCCACAAATTGTTGATGCTTATGGACTGTTAGATAGTTTCAGCCACTGGACTCGGAATCTGCTAAAGACCCTGCCAGTTAGGCCCCATGCACACGGCCGTGCCCATAGTAACGGCTTGCGGGCACGGCCAGCCGCCGTTGGCCGCGGGCAGCCATCCGCATTTGCGGTTCGTGCTCCCATATAAAGTATGGGAGCACGGTCCGTGAAAAGCAAAAGAACAGACATGTCCAATCTTTTGCGGTACACTTCTACGGCCCGAACACCTTCCCGTGAATATACGGGAAGATATCCGTGGTCAATAGAAGTGAATGGGTTCGTAATACAATATTCACATAATGTATTTCATATACACAAGAGTGTAGGATAGATAGATTTAATGTGCAGTTATACAGTTTCTTTATCTCTGGATCACCTTAATTTATAGAATTCATTTAGAATGTCATGTCTATGGAGATAGCTCAAACGTCCCTCAATGTCTTTATTGGGAGAAATAGGTTGCATCAGTGGTCTGTGAACCGTATTGAATTCAAATTCCATAGTTAAATGATAACAAAATCACTAAGCGAGAAAATGGTCTCATCGTTTTTGTTTTTTTACGCCCCCCCCCCCCCATAAAGGCTTTTTATGTTTCCACCACTAAGAGCATTATCTAAAATGAGAATATGTGATTGATGTAACTTCATTAGTGATTTCTCATAACTAGGGAGAAACCCGCTGAGACTCAGAAAATTTTAACTTCTTAGGTTTTCAGGGGTTTGGGAAATGGAAGGGCAGTACGGTATTAGAGGATGGGGTTGCTGTTGGTTTCTGGCCAAGAAGAACCATTAAAAAAGTGGAAGTTACCAAATATGATCCTTAGCTTATGCTTTCTATTTGGGGGATTTATTATGTTTAATTTTATGAGGGCATCTTACAAATACTTTGTTAGTCTGTATGGTGAAATATTCACTTTAAATGTGGGAAAGTCGCAAGCAGTCATGAAACTCAGTTTCTGACCAGTCTCCACGTCTCAGATGATGACCGGACACATTGAGTGCAAATACAGTGAGTTTTATTACAGTGACATCCCAATGATTTGTTATGTTTGTCCCGTGCACATAGCTGCTACATGATAGAGTATTATTGTAATTAGTGGGAACTTGCTCCAGCTGTGTGGGTTACAGAGGACACCCTTGCCCGAGGGCAATCCACCATTGCTGGCTGCTTAAAGACAGCGGCCGCACCTTGCTGGCTGGTGACTGTCCTTCATTAACGTCTCATCTTCCAGGTCAGAAGTAAAAGAAAAACACCCAGTGTTTAATAATCAACATGTAATGGGGATGCTGATGGATGAAGGTATGTTCGGGGATGTGGTATAAAGCCTATTACAGACCACTCCCTTTAAAATAGTCCATTTAATAGTAATTCCCGGGGGATCTAAGTGCTTTACAATCACTTGGAAAACCGCTTTATGTGATATTTTAGTTTGCTATGGTTTTTGTTAGTATAATATTTTTTTGATACAGGTGCAGAGTGCTTAGTACAACAGGTCAATGCAAAAAGAACAAAAACCATTATAGTCATAAAACAGTATTTATAACAGAATTACAGGATAGAAGTTAATTTAAGGGGTTTTTCCAGGAATATATATTGAGGCTTCTCTTTAGAATAGACCATCATCGAATATTCACGGAAAATCCCTTTAAATAATAATAATTTTAAAAAAAATCACCAGGGACAACCAATATTGCTGACATTATAGTTCTTACAGATCACAACTGAATGCTGGAGATTCCAGCAGCAAGACAATCTGTGGTCCTCCCATTATTGGAGGATCCTTCTAACAAAAAGGGATTGTCCAAAGCAAACAAGCCCTTTAAATAATATTATCCATTAAATAAATAAAAAAATATTCATGTGTGAAGTACATTTTTTATCCAGCCAGTTTTAGTTTCTGTTTCTGGGAAAACTGGATGTCCTCAAATAGAGCTGAAAAGGGTTGTCACCCAGCTTTACTAGATTCACACATATCAAAAATGCCAAATTATGATGTAATATTGCAGCATGGGATGTATTAATGTGTAACCAGACAAAGTAGAAATACTGGTAACTCCGAAAGCTATGTGACAACCCCTGTGGGGGAAACCCGACAGCAAGTGTTAATTTATCCTGCAAAACCTCCGCAGGGGAAATTAAGCATTGAAATAAATGTGCTGTCCATGGATCCTCCAGACTGAAAAATTCTCTCTGCTCTAGCTAATAGATAAGGACCCTGAATAGGGGACCCTTCTCTATTAATTCAAAATACCCTAATAGGATATATTAAAATGGGTTCTCTCAACTAGACAACCCCTTTAAAGGTGATATTACACGGCCCGACATGGGCTGTGTAAACGAGCGTCGATCAACGAGACAGCTCGTTGATCGGCGCTGGTTTGCTCCTTTCAAAAGGAGCTAGTATGGGGACAAGCGCTCATTACTTTGATCACTCGTCCCCATACATTTTTATCATGTCGGCAGCATGACTCCTTGTTTGCACGGAGATGTGCTGCCTACAACGATAATGGTTTAGGCATTTAAAACTATGCAATCAGCCGCTGAACGAGCGTTTGCTCATTGATCGGCTGATCGTTGCATTGTTTACACAGGACAATGATCGGGAACAAGCGTTCTGTGAACGCTCGTTTGACCGATAATTGGCCGGTGTAAAAGGGCCTTGAGGCTAGAAGAGTTGCAGTTACCTCCTTTGAATTGGCATTGTCGTATCTGTCATTATTATGTGGCTAGTAAAGTGGGGGCCCAGCATTCATCCACACCTCCCTGAAGGACGGATTTCTAGAAGGTGATATTGGGAGTGGGTGACACAGTTGTGTGAGTACTGCAACTTTGACAAACTTGGGGATAAAGCACAATGGTGTAACCAACACCAGGGGGCCCTGTTTTTATTTTGCTATGGGGCCACCATTCTGCATGTACACTACTTAATGGATGTGTTGCCATCAACATGCAAAGGGTGTCAGCTTTCTGAGTTACAGCATGTGCATATTAAATATTGTAGCTGACAATTGAAATGCATTGGTTATCATTCTGTTATGTACATATATGCAAATACTAAATGCTACCTTAACAACAGCAGCTACAAGAACATGTGGAAATTGGCAGAAACTTCTAAATGGGAAACGTTGGTGTAAAAAACATACAAAAGAAACAGCCTAATGAATAATTCTTGTTTTAAACAGGGTTGAAGCTTTAGTGTGGTAAGAGGTATCATTTGCCCCAGGTCTTTGGATTCTAAGGCCCCTCTGCCACATAAGAAGACAATAGTATTATAAATGGCACATGGTAGGTGGGCAGCCCTGTTAGAGTCTCTTTGCATGGTGCGGACAAATTACGGTTTATTGCCACAATTTGACTGTACCGTGTGAATAGAGCCTTACAGATTTTGCATTGGGGTGCAGGAGACTCCAATGACACCCAAGGAGATGACACCCAACAATCTCTACTGCTGGCAAGTGACAGTGCCAAATACATCTATGACTATGAACCCTATTTGAAGGCAGTGGCGTAGCTATAGGGGTCGCAGCGGTCGCAGTTGCGACCGGGCCCCTAAGGCTGGGGGGCCCACGGGCCCCCGTTGCCACACAGCATGTTTCCTAACAATCTTCTGTTCCGTGAAGCCGGCACTTCCTGGCTACGGTCACATGGTACACTTAGTGTACCATGTGACCGTGTTGTCACGTGACACGGCTTCCAGACGGAGCAGAAGAGTCGATGCGGAGGACTCCAGGTAAGCTGCAGTATAAGCTGCAGTGTAATGTATTGTGTTGTAATGTAATGTATTGTGTTGTGATGCCTTGTAATGTATTGTGTTGTTTGCGGTGGAGAGGGGGGGGGCGTTAAATCACAGCCCCCCCCTCCTCCACCGCAAACTGCACCATATACAGTATAGTACACATGACTAGGAGAGCGGGGCTGCGGCTGTGTAATACAGTCACTGCCCCGCTCCTGAGTCCTGACATGTGCGCGCCGTCAGGATGATTCGATGCGGCCGGCGCTGCACTAATGATCTGTGGCACTGAAGACAGAACATGGCGGGCGCGCTACAAAACACCCCCATGTTCTGTCTTCAGTGCCTGCACCACCGCTCATTAGTGCAGCGCAGCCGCATCACCTCAGGCTGACCGCGCGTGCACTTGTTGTCAGGAGCGGGGCAATGACTGTATTACACAGCCGCAGCCCCGCTCTATAACGGCGGAGATCAGAGAAACCTCTCATCTCCGCCGCTATTCTCCTGAATGCTGCGATCAAAGCTGACTGCAGCATTCAGGGGAAAATGAGAAGGGGGATGCCCCTGGATCGCGTCACGGGGAATTCCTGTGACGCGATTGAGGGACATACCATATATGGGCAGACAGCCCAGGGTCTATTGACGGACCCCAGGGCTGTCTTACCATATTTCCTGTTGTTAGGGCATACTGAGGTATGTCCTAACAACAGCCTGTGTGCTATCTGTCCACAGGTTAATGTACTGGCACATATCTGATATATGTCAGTACATTAAAGTTTAAAAATAAAGTAAAAACAAAGTAATGTTAAATAAAAAAATTACACATACACCTTTTTTACAATAAACATTAAAATAAGTCTCAATACATAAAACATACACATAATCGGTATTGGCGCGGCCGTAATAACCTGCACAACAAATTTTTTGCATCATTTATGATGTGTACTCTGTAAAAAAATAAAATAAAAATTGCTTTCTATCACTTAGGCCCCATTCACACGACCGTGCCCGCAATCACGGCCCGCGATTGCCATCCGCATTTTCGGGCCATGCTCCCATACAAAGTATGTGAGCACGGCCCGCAAAATGCAAATGGCCGGACATGTTCCATAATTTTCGGAACATTTCTACGGCACGGTCACCCATCCGTAGAGCTACGGAAATGTGTCCGCGCTCAATGAAAGTGAATGGGTCCATTTTTGCAGACCGCAATTGCGGTCCACAAAAACTTAGGTTATTTACGGTCGTTTGCATGGGGCCTAATTGTGAGACGCGAGGTGCGATGATGAATTTAACCTCCATGTTCCTCACATTAATAGTAATTAACCCCATCATGTACCTTACACATTAACCCATTATGACTGAGAAACATGATGGGGTTAATTACTATTAATGTGGGGCACATTCAAAATTCATCATCACACCTCGTGCCTCACATTAGAAAACGAAAGAACTTTTTTTTTTTTATTACTGTTGGCAAAGTAAACGAAGTATCGGTATCGAAGTCCAAATTTTGGTATCGGGACATCCCTACACTGTGGGTCGCGTCCCCCTGGGGGGGTCGAGAGTCACTCACCGAGGTCCCGGTTCCAATCAATGCTGGAGCAAGGAGCTGACATCTCCTTGATCTAGCATTCCCTGTGCCCTGAGCGGCTCGACGCAGGCAGGCGGGATGTAGCGACATCATCGCGCCTGCCTGCGCTGAGTCACTCATACCACACACCGGAGGAGGCGAAGGATCCTCCACTCGACGTGGGAACGGGGATAGGTAAGTAATTGTGCACATATGGGGGCATTATACTGTATGGGGGGGCTGATATTGTGGGGGGGGGCATTATACTGTATGGGGGGCTGATATGGGGAGCATTATACGGTATGGGGCTGTTATGGGGGGAATTATACTGTGTGGGGGCAGCTATGGGAGCATTAACTGTGTGGGGGCATCATACTATGGGGCTGTTGGGCAAGGCGTTTGAGCATAGGAGCGCGCAGGGGTCTGATGATGATGGTGGTGCTGGGGAGGGGTAGGGGGGCCCAAGCTGAATTCTTGCACCCGGGCCCATGAGCCTTTAGCTACGCCCCTGTTTGAAGGTATCACTGGCAGCATGCAGCTCCTTGATCTGAGATTTGTTGAAGAATGTGCATGATTCAAATCTTTTTTAAGTATCATGATCAAAATATTTACAGCCAACTCCTGAGCAGGGCGTGGTGCCCAGGAGGGCGTTGATTGATGTGGGAAATTTGTCAGTATTTAAACCTCTATGTAGGTTGAGATGTAAATCCGCCCATATAAAGAAGGAAGAAGACATTTCATGCACATGGATCATGCACACAGACATGTGAGGCTCTACAGGCTCCCTTTTATGCGGGGTATGTCCTGAGCAATCCTAGAAGCAATACTCCGGAGAGTACCTCTGTACATACACATACAACCAACAGATAAAACCTCTAAATGCCTCTGTATGAAATCGGAGGCATATAGAGATACAGTAGAGGCCCCATGCTCTTATATGAAAGCCCTATTATAAAACGTAACTTTAACACGGCTGTGTGTGCCACGATGGGTTCGTGGACCCACTGGGCCGTACCGTCTTGGCGGTAAGGCAGCTGGCCAATAGGACGCAGGTCAAAGTCTATAGTTCGTATAGGGTACCTGTGGCAGCTCGGACAGTAGCAAGGCAGGCTTGGCAGGAACTTGGCAGCAGGTGGACGTCAGGCGTGGAGATGCAGGACAGGCGTGGAATACAGCACAGCACGGCTACAGCTAAGCACGGCACTAGATCAGGGAACAGGAACAGGAACACTGGGAGCAGGAAACACTAGAGGGCCACATGCAAGACAAACTAGGAATACACAACAAAGTTCATAGAACCAGGGGGCTGGACCCCTCTTATAGTCCAGAGTACTCACGGGTCAAGGCTCATGGACGAGGTCCGGTGCGCGCGCTGCCCCTTTTTAGAGCGGACACGAGCATGCGCGCGCACCCTACGGGATCCGGCTGTGGTGAGTAGACGCGAGCGCTGGCTCCTCCTGAGGAAGAGGCTGGGGCTAGCGTTTGCCGACTCGTGGCTGCGGCTGTCAGGGGGAGAACGAAGATGACAGCCCGCACCACGGACATTACAGTGTGCATATAAGATTCTCTGTTTTAAGGACTTGGAGGCCCTCATGCTTATTAGCCGTTGGGCCCGTGACTGTGTGGCATTGAAGGGGTTAAAGGAGAGATATATTTTGCTAGGGTGTGGGCTGTCCAAGTTACAGTTTGGGCCATAGGGCTTATCTGGTCAGAGGGCACCCACCCACTGGGCGTTTTTTGGGTAGTTTTGGGGCGGTCTTACCCACCCTCCCCCTCTGGGTTTATAAGGCGAGGGTGGGCAGATATCTTCCTCTTTTGGCCATTACTTGTATACAGTGAGTACACGGTGTCACAGTGAGTACACTTACCTGTTAACAACATGAACCGGCACCCCATTAGGGTTCCGTGTCGCTGTGTCGTGGTCGGAGCGATTTCCTCTGAGGACGACATAGTCCACGTTGAGTAGTGGAGGGAATTTGTACTCCAATTTTAGAGGGATAATGTTGCTTTGGTACTTTGTACTTTGGTATTCTGTGCAGGAGCCTTTCTCTTTCCCTATTTTTTTCTGTCCTTTTGCCCCTTCCCTCCTCTGTCCACCCTTCTGTCCACTATGACTGACCTTACCATTGTCTCCCTAAATGCACAGGGTCTGAACATTCCGGAAAAGAGGTCCTCCATTCTCCGTCTCCTGTGGAAAAAGAAGGCACACGTGGCGTTCCTGCAGGAGACCCACTTTCGGGCCGACTGCATACCAAAGCTTACGGACTCTCGCTATGCGGAAGGGTTTCATAGTGTGTCCCCTGATTCCAAGACTAAGGGCGTCTCCATCCTGATTTCTCGCTCTCTTCCCTGGGAGCATGTGGAGACTCGCACAGTTGGGGCGGGACGATACCTCTTCGTGAAGGGTAAGCTGGATAACACTCTGTACACACTGGCCTCATATTATCTCCCTAACACGGGTCAGGTTGCCTTCTTGGAGAAGGTCCTTGTGGATCTGGATGACTTTCTGGAAGGCACTCTCATATTGGGGGGAGATTTGAACGCCACTTTAGACCCCACATTAGATTCCATCCGACGGCATTCTTCCTTGCCTAGGTTGGCACACCGTCCCATTCGTCGGCTGCTGCATGAGCATCAACTTATTGACACGTGGAGGCTTATGCATCCCTCGACCAAAGACTACTCGCTTTTTTCGGCCCCCCATAACTCATACTCTAGATTGGACTACTTCTTTCTACGCCATCCCCACCTCTCCAACCTCACGTCCGCCTCCATAGACGACATCACTTTCTCGGATCATGCCCTTATTACACTTACTCTAGCTCGCCAAACGGCTAACCCGCATCCCTGGCAGTGGCGACTGAATGAATCGCTCTTACAGGATCCGGCAGTGGTATCGGACATTCGCAGGGAACTAGGGGAGTACTTCGACACGAATGTCTCGCCGGGAGTTGACCCTTTTTGTATCTGGGAAGCCCATAAATGTGTAGTGCGTGGTTCCTTTATACGTATCGGCTCCAAACTAAAGAAGGAGCGGGCGGCACACCTCCGGGACTTATTGACCCAGATACATTGGCTGGAACAGTCCCATAAGGTGTCTCAGGATTGGGTTGTGGGGGCAGAGTTGGGGCAGCTGAGAGAGCAGGTACGTTCGCTCTGTCTTTCTAAGGCTCGGGCTGCCATAGTTAAGTGTAGGAGGCACTTCTACGAATTTAGTAACAAACCAGGTAGGACTTTGGCGCGGGCACTTAGGAAAACATGTTCAAGTACCTATGTCCCGCACATTCTCGGCTCCCACAATCAGCACCTACAGCTTCCACATGATATCACGGAGGCCTTCTATGCCTACTACCATTCGTTATATAATCTCCCTCAAACACCTTCCTCCCCGGGTGGCGGCAGTCATTTGGAAAAGATTGAGCAGTACCTCCGGTCCTCGGGGATGAAAAGCATCCCTTCGGAGGCGATTGAAGTCTTAGAGGCTCCCATTTCCTTTGACGAGTTGTCGTGGGCACTGAAGGACTCACCAGTGGGGAAGGGCCGGGTCCGTATGGCCTGCCGTTACAATATTATAAGACCTGTTCAGACGTACTCTCGCCCCACTTCCTGCTTGCATTCAATTCACTCACAGAGGGAGGCACCATTCCCCGGGACACGTTGAGGGCACATATCACGGTGATACCAAAGGAGGGTAAGGACCCCTAAATGTGTCAGAGTTACCGCCCTATTTCCCTGTTGAATGTCGACATTAAACTCTTTGCTAAGATTCTGTCTCAAAGGCTGTCCCCGCTACTTCACAATGTGATACACAAGGATCAGGTGGGCTTTATGCACTTACGGGAAGCACGGAATAATACCACACGAGCAATTAACCTGACGTACCAAGCGGCCGCTTCAGCACTTCCCACTTGCTTTCTGTCGACGGATGCGGAAAAGGCCTTCGACAGAGTCAATTGGGAATTTATGTTGGCTACCTTGCGCCATATAGGGTTGGGGCCACATATGATGAACTGGATTTCGGGACTCTACTCCTCCCCATCAGCTCAGGTTAAGGTTAATGGACACCTCTCCTCTTCACTCGCAATCTCTAATGGAACGAGGCAAGGCTGTCCCTTGTCTCCACTGATTTTTATCTTATGCCTGGAGCCCTTCCTGTGCCACATTCGCTCCAATCCGGATATTGCGGGTGTAGCCCTGGGAGGTAGGTCCCATAAGGTCGCTGCCTTTGCGGATGACCTTCTCTTTTTTATCACCGCCCCCAGGATTTCCTTGCCTAACCTGATGGCGGAGCTGGGTGAATACTCGAAACTGTCCAGTTTCAAGATTAACTACACGAAGTCAGAGGCGCTTAACATATCGTTGCCACAGACTCTTGTGGCCGATCTGTTAGAGTCGTTTTCCTTTAAATGGGCTAGGGATTCGCTCAAGTATCTGGGGGTCAGGCTTCCGAGTGCCCTATCTCGCCTTTATGCGGTGAACTACCCTTCACTTCTTAAACGGGTAAAGAGCGATTTGGACTCTTGGACGTCGGGTACCTTTACCTGGTTTGGTAGATGTGCTATATTTAAAATGAACATCTTACCACGGATCCTGTACGTTTTTCAGGCACTACTGATACATATCCCACGCCCTTCTTTCAGTCTCTGTTGTCCATGCTTCATAAGTTCATATGGGCGGGGAAACCTGCGCGTATTGCCCGATCTATGCTCTTTCGTGCAAAGTGTGAGGGCGGTGTTGGTCTACCGGATTTTGTGTCCTATAATCAGGCCTCCCACTTGACATGAATTTTGGATTGGTTCAGACATACTGAGACTAAAGAAAGGGTGTCCATGGAACAGGTCTTTATGGAAGTTCCTCTGCAGGCCTTACCATGGTTGGGCAATCATCTCCCTCTGGCAGCAAGGACACATCCGACAATTGGGCCCATTCTGGCGATTGCGGCATGGATCTTTCCTCGGAAAGAGATCTCTCCCTCTCCCTCCCCGATGTTCCTGGTTTTGGGCAATCCCGCATTTCCACCGGGGCGGGAAGGAGGTCCCTTCCAACACTGGTTGAAGTCAGGTAAAGGACGTGCGGCCCATTTTCTACAGGATGAGGTGTGGATGAGTAGCACTCAGCTGGAGTCCATGTCAGATCCGGTCTCCTTCTCTTTTTGGCAGGTTACTCAATTGAGACACTTCCTCGTGTCCTTAGCTGACCCAGCGGCGTACTCGCGAGATAACTCCCCCTTTGAACTCTTATGCACGGGCACAATTCGCCACGCACTGTCTAGACTCTATGCCCTCCTAATCTCTCCCTCCACCCTGTCCACACCTTCATACTTGCATAGTTGGGAGCGGGACTTAGGTCTAACATTTACCTCGGAACATAAGGATCGCCTGTTCCACATGACACATAAATCATCTCTGGCTAGCAGATTTCAAGAAGCAGGGTATAAGATTTTGTCTCGTTGGTATAGGGTGCCTTCCAGATTGCATGTGATGTTACCGGCTGTTTCGTCGTTGTGTTGGAGATGTGGAGACCATGTGGGTACTCTCTTACACATTTTTTGGGACTGCCCCATGCTGACGGACTTGTGGTCTGAGGTATGGCGCATTTCCTCTAAATTTACGGATTTCCCCCTCCCGTGATCACCGGGCCTCTTCCTGCTCCATCTGTGTGAGGTGCCTTTATCTGCTTACCGACGGTCAGTGGTGCGCCATCTGGTGAATGCAGCCCGGGCATGTGTTCCCGCGTTGTGGAGACAATCCTGTCCCCCGACTGTGGGCATGTGGTTTCGTAAAATTCAGGAGATCATGAGAATGGAGGACCTCACGGCATCAATGAAGGGATCCCATGCCGCCTTCCTCAAAACGTGGCGTGAATGGATTTGCTTTCAATCCTCAGAGGAATACAAGACCGTCATGGCTTCTTGAGCTTACCCAGTGGGTCCCATGGGTCAGGTCAGTTCTTTCTCCCATCTCTCTTTTTTCTGCCTTCTTCCCCCTTTCGTTGCTCTGCAACGCTTTACTGCTCTTCCTTACGGGTATATATATATGCATGGCTGGGTGCATACCAGAGCTTCTCTAATCTCAATGTTTTCAGCGTTTTGTGATATTTTTCTCTGTGATTGTGGTGCCTATGTATTCCCAGTTGTTGGCCTTGGAGCCGATGTTGGTGCAGCTTTGCTTTACACCATAACACAATGTTCTTTTGAAAACGGAAAATAAAAGAATTTGAAAAAACAACATGAACCGGCAAGAGCTTGAGGAGATTATTCTCCGCCTCCAGGATGAGGGCTCTGTATGGCTGCAGTCTCTCTTGAACGAGACTGTGGCACCGGAGTCCTCCTTACCTCACACACTCCCTGCACGGCGCTCCGCTCGCCGCTCCAGGCTGCCAGTGCGTCTGTCCCCCTCCAACAACCATCGAGTCCGCTCAGCATCGGACAGGCAGGCCGCGCATGCGCAGAACATGGCCCCACCACAACTATCGCGGGACGGGCCAGACGAGGACGTGATCCCTCCGTCTCCTGGCTTAGCGTCTCCCACCAGCCTGGGCCACGCTAGGCCTTGCCCAGGTACCGCGAGGAGCACAGCTGTCCCCGCCACCGCACAGGGTGCTGTCGCAGCATCACACACGGTGGATTTACCAAGGGGGGCTCCCCTTCCACCAGCCTACAGGAGGAACGCAGGAAGCGGAACAGGGCGCATGGCCCCGCAGCACCTCCCCATAGGTAATGTCATTGGAGGGTGGCACGAAACGAATGATGGGGGTGATTGTTCCTTGG
Source organism: Rhinoderma darwinii (assembly GCF_050947455.1). Lineage (NCBI taxonomy): Eukaryota > Metazoa > Chordata > Amphibia > Anura > Rhinodermatidae > Rhinoderma > Rhinoderma darwinii. Next base: position 54,692,584 of record NC_134690.1, on the reverse strand, counting down.
GAGACAGTGATGAAGATTTCTTCCCATGTGAGCAAGAGTTACCCTGGGTGAGGAAACAAGCACCACCACCCCCACCCCCTCCATCAAGCGCTGCTCTGGTCATACCAGCTGGTTTGGGCCCCGCTTATGCAGAAAATACTGACCGGGCCTCGTCAGTAGGCTCCAGGGACACCAACCGTACTCGTCGTTCCCGCTCTCGGCGATCATCTAGACACCGTTCATCTCATCGTTCAAGCAGACGTCGCACGCGGCATAGGAGGTCGCCTTCAAGTTCAAGGTCGGTGAGCTCTCGCACTGGGTCGTCTCACCACGGCAGTCCATGGGACAGCCATGACAGGCATCGCCATAGCAACCGCTCATCCAATCGCCGTCAGTTGGCAAGACCAAGAATTGCGGAGGTCCCAGTAGCAACATCAGCACCTGCTCCTCCCCCTCCCCCTTCGACGGCTCTGGTTCCGGCATCGTCATCTGGACACGGTGAGTATGATTGCCTTAGGGCTCGGAGTTCAGGGGGTACCTCTGATGTTGATATAGTTAATGTTTTGCGATCCCTGTTGGCGGGTACTCCAGCGGTCTCAGCCACCCCGGCCTCGCAGGTGGAGGCTGGGAAAACACTAGTGGAGGCATCGATGGCAGGTCCGTCCCTGCCCGCTTTCAGGGATACTTATTTTTGTGGTATCCCCCACCCCATTGGCGCTCACCTGTCCGACGATACCAGGGAAAAAATAGCACATAATGAATTCGTTGATGTTTGGTCCTTGGTGTCAGTGGATTCGGCGACTGTCGACAGGGAGCCACGCTTTGAAAGGGGGGTTCCTGCTAAGCTTAAAGTAGCTAAAACCTTCAATAATTGGTTGCAAGCTTTTGCGGTATTGGGTTGTGTAGTGTCGCAGAGTTGTCCCGAAAAATCCTTCCAGCTATTTGTATACCTAGATACTATTTTTAGCGCATACAAGTCCCATGGGGGTGCAGCTTGGCGCTATGACGAGGAGTTCCGCAGGCGTATGTCGCAAAAAACAGAGGTAAGGTGGGATACCAAGGCAACAGACGTTTGGCTTAGGCTTATGATGTCACAGCGCCCCGTTCAGTCAACGGCTCCCTCTCCATCGGCGTTCGGCGGATCTCTCGCAGGGTCGGGGCCAAAAACATCAAGCAAACTGGTTCATTCTGGCTCTTCAATGAAGGCCACTGTAAATTTTATGGATCATGCAAATTTAAACACGAATGCTCTTTTTGTAGGGGGACCCACCCAGCCGTCCGATGTAACCGTCGGAGCACCCAGGCCCCGCGTCCCAATAATATGGGTAGGATCAAGGACCCCAATACGCATGGTAGAGATGTTACCATGGCTAGACCAGTACCCCAAGATGGGGGAAGCCGCCCTGCTTAGAACAGGTTTCTCATTCGGTTTCATTATTCCTTTAGTTTATAACCCATCACCCTTATTTTCGGGTAATTTGAAATCAGCTAAAGATTTCCCATCCGTTATTGCAGATAAGTTGGACAAGGAATTGGAGCTGGGCCGAATGGCCAGCCCCTTTTCGGAGTTACCATTTCCTAACCTGCACTTATCCCCCTTAGGGGTAGTGCCTAAAAAGGAGCCTTGCTAATTTCGTTTTAATCCATCACCTGTCATACCCAAAGGGAAGTTCAGTTAACGACGGGATAGATAAAGACCTATCTGCTGTCTTGTACGTCTCTTTTGATAAAGCGGTAGATTTAGTTTGCCAGGCTGGCCGGGGAGCCCTTATGGCTAAATCGGATGTGGAGTCCGCTTTTCGGTTATTACCTGTTCACCCAAATTGTTTCCACCTGCTCGGTTGCCAGGTGGACGGGCAATTTTACTATGACATGTGCCTTCCCATGGGTTGTTCCATTTCTTGTTTTTATTTTGAGGTTTTTAGTTCCTTCTTAGAATTTGTAATGACGGGGTAGGGAGGCAGACAGGTGAGCCCTAAACTACCCGCCACTCAGTCCCTGCCTATTTGCACGACCCGTCCTAGGCGACGGCGTATAACTGGGCGACGGTCCCTACACTCAATATGTGCACAACAGACAAACAGACAAGGGTACACAGAAGCTAAGGGAAATGGGGCAGTTGCCCACGGCAACACCGTGAGCAACAAGAGTAGTGAACGAGCCAAGTCAAACCAGGAGTGTACGAGGTACCAAACGCAGAGCAGGAGCGTAGTCAGTAAAGCTAGGGTCAAAATGAAGCAGAGGTCAATAGTAATAGCTGGACCAGCAGAGCCAGGAAACCAGAGAGAATCACAGGCAAAGACAAAGACAAGAAGCATTCAACAAATAACCCAAGCACTCAAATGTATGAATGAATAAGATTCGTTTAATTCTTGTATTATTTAATTTTCAGTTTGTTCTTCACTGAAATAAATCTTCACAAAATTTCAGTAATTGCATTTTTTCTAGTTTTTGGTTTTTCTGTATTAAATCTGTTTTCTTTTATATATACTTGTATGCAACATACTTATAGTGTGTATCTTTTCTGTTTTGCACATTAGTTTAAGCGATTTTGAAAAAGGCCAGAGTTGGCCAAAACATCATTTACAATCGCTTGTCAGCAATCACTGAGATTTACAATCGCTTGTCAGCAATCACTGAAGATTTACAATCACTTGTTAGCAATTACTGAAATTTTTGAAGATTTACTTCAGTGAAGAACAAACTGAAAATTAAATAATACAAGAATTAAACGAATCTTATTCATTCATACATTTGAGTGCTTGGGTTATTTGCTGAATGACTATTGTGGGTTTGCCAAACCCGAACCCTCACAGCACCTCAACATCTCTACCAGGAGTGCTATCCAATTTTTTTATAAAGACAAGAAGCAAATGAAGGTGTACATAGACCGAGGGCGAAAGCTAGAACCGTCTGGCTAGGCTGTGATAGGTTCTCCCACTCTTCAGCCTACCAGCCTGAGTGGTAGCAGATCGAGTCACTCTATCAGACCTAGGAGCAGAAGCAGACTGATTAACCACGGGCGTCGACACAGACTCTTCCTAAGTGGACCTGGCTTATTGGGGAACCGAAGATGGAACCTCCTAAGCAATACCCCAGCGTGAACATCCCGGGCGGGTACCCAAGTCCTCTCTTCAGGCTCGTATCCTCTCCAATGAATCTGGTACTGGAGGGAACCTTGGACCATCCTGCTGTCCACAATCTTGGCCACCTCAAATTCTACCCCTTCAGGGGTGAGAACAGGGACCAGAGGTTTCCTCAAGGTAACCAAGGACGGGGAACAGCGTTTCAGGTGGGAGGCATGAAACACGTCATGTATTTGAAAAGACGGGGGTAACTCCAGTCGGAAGGAGACAGGGTTAAGGACCTCAATGACCTTGTACGGCCCTATTAACCGGGGAGCAAATTTTTTGGACGGAACCTTAAGGTGCAAATTTTTTTAAGACAGCCACACCAGATCCCCGACCACAAACAAGGGGTTAGCAGAACGTCTTCTATGAGTCTTTTGTATGCTCTGGGACGCCTCTAGGTTCTTCTGAACCTGGGCCCAGATTGTGCACAGTTCCCAATGAACGAAATCTACCTCGGGATTGTTGGAACCACCAGGTGAAACGGAGGAGAACCGTGGATTAAACCCAAAATTACAGAAAAAGGGGGAGACCCCTGACGAGTTACTGACCCGGTTATTAAGGGAAAATTCGGAGAGGGGAATGAAGGAGACCCAATCATATTGACAGTCAGAGATAAAACATCGTAAATATTGTTCTAGAGACTGATTAGTCCTCTCAGTTTGGCCATTAGTTTCAGTATGGAAGGCCAAGGAGAAGGACAGATCAATCTCCAACTTTTTACAGAAAGCGCTCCAAAACAATGAAACAAATTGTACCCCTCTGTCAGAAACAATATTGACAGAAACCCCATGGAGACGCAGGATGTGTTTGATAAACTAGGTAGCTAACATCTTGGCATTGGGTAGTTTCTTGAGGGGCACAAAGTGGCACATCTTACTAAAGCGGTCTACTACAACCCACACCACCGACTTGCCTTGAGATGGAGGCACATCGGTGATAAAATCCATGGAGATATGGGTCCAAGGTCTCTGGGGAATGGGCAAAGAACATAGTAAGCCCGCTGGTCGGGACCCGGGAGTCTTGGACCTAGCACAAATTTCACAAGCGGCGACGTAGGCCTTAACGTCTTTAGGCAACCCAGGCCACCAGTACTTTCTAGCAATGAGGTGCTTGGTACCCAGAATGCCTGGATGGCCAGATAGTGCAGAGTCATGATTTTTCCTGAGTACCCTTAGCCGGAATTGCAGGGGAACAAACAGCTTGTTCTCAGGAAGGTTCCCGGTCGCAATTTCAGAGACTAAGTCAGAATCAACAGAGGATATTATTATACCTGGGGGCAAAACACAAGCAGGATCTTCCTCCGAAGGAGGGCTGACCATGAAGCTACGCGACAGTGCATCAGCTTTAATATTTTTAGACCCAGCCCTATAGGTGACCACAAAGTTGAATCTAGTAAAAAACAACGCCCATCGAGCTTGTCTCGGGTTTAGCCTCCAGGCAGATTCTAGGAAGACCAGATTCTTGTGGTCGGTAAGGACCGTTACCTGGTGCCTAGCCCCCTCCAAGAAGTGGCGCCACTCTTCAAATGCCCATTTAATGGCTAAGAGTTCGCGGTTGCCCACGTCATAGTTACTCTCAGTGGGCGAGAACTTCATGGAGAAGTAGGCACAGGGACGGAGATGGGTGAGGGACCTGGTACACTGGGACAAGACAGCACCCACTCCCACCTCGGAGGCGTCAACCTCCACGATGAATGACTCCATTTGGTTAGGCTGAATCAGCACTGGGGCAGAGATAAAGCACTTCTTAAGGATCTCAAAAGCCTGGACCCCCTCCAGAGGCCAGTGGAGGAGATCAGCACCTTTGCGAGTAAGATCCGTAAGAGGCTTAGCGATGACCGAGAAGTTAGCAATAAATCTCCTGTAATAATTAGCAAACCCCAGGAAGCACTGTAACACCTTCAGGGAGGCAGGTTGGACCCATTCAGCCACAGCCTGAACCTTGGCAGGGTCCATGCGGAATTCATTAGGAGTGAGGATTTGACCCAAAAATTGTATCTCCTGCACCCCAAACACACATTTTTCGGATTTAGCAAAGAGTTTGTTTTCCCGAAGGGCCTGTAGCACCTTCCTGACATGCTCAATGTGGGAGGACCAGTCCTTGGAAAACACAAGTATGTCATCAAGGTACACTACAAGAAATACCCCCAGGTAGTCTCTTAAAATCTAATTTATGAAATTCTGGAAGACCGCGGGAGCATTACACAACCCAAAGGGAGGTATTCGAAATGACCTTCGGGTGTGTTAAACGCAGTCTTCCACTCATCCCCTTCTCTGACTCGGATAAGGTTATAAGCCCCCGGAAGATCAAACTTAGAGAACCATTGGGCACCCTGAACCTGATTGAAGAGATCAGGAATCAAAGGAAGGGGATACTGGTTCCTTACAGTGACCTTATTCAAGTTTCGGTAATCGATGCACGCCCTAAGACCACCATCCTTCTTCCCTACGAAGAAGAAGCCAGCACCTACCGGAGAAGTAGAGGGGCGAATGTAACCCTTGGCCAGGCTTTCCTGGATATATTCTCTCATGGCCTCACGTTCGGGACAAGAGAGATTAAATATCCTACCCTTAGGGAGCTTAGCTCCTGGTACCAAATCGATTGCGCAATCGTATTCTCTATCAGGAGGTAACACTTCGGAGGCCTTTTTAGAAAAAACATCAGCGAAGTCCTGAATAAACTCAGGTAGAGTGTTCACCTCCTCAGGGAGAGAAATAAAATTAACAGAAAAACAGGACGTCATGCATTCATTACCCCATTTAGTAAGATCCCCAGTACTCCAGTTAAACGTGGGATTATGCATCTGCAACCAGGGAAGGCCTAAAACCAAATCGGACGATAATCCCTGAATCACCAGTACAGAACACTGCTCCAAATGAATGGAGCCAACAATGAGTTCAAAAACAGGGGTATGCTGCGTAAAATAACCATTAACAAGTGGAGTGGAGTCGATACCCACTACCGGGACAGGTTTAGGCAAATCAATCAATGGCATAGCTAGAGACATAGCAAATTCCACAGACATAATATTAGCAGAAGACCCTGAATCCATGAAGGCACTGCCGATGGCAGACCTACCCTCAAAAGAGACCTGAAAGGGAAGCAAGATCTTATTAGGTTTCATATTTATGGGAAATACCTGTGCGCCCAAGCGACCTCCCTGATGGTCACTTAGGCGCGGAAGTTTTCCGGCTGCTTAGTCTTACGCCTAGGACAGTTGTTCACTTGATGCTTGTCATCCCCACAGTAGAAGCAGAGACCATTCTTCCTGCGGAGCTCTCTACGTTGTTGGGGAGACACGGAGGCCCCGAGTTGCATTGGTTCATCCGAGTTTTCCGTGGAAGAACGAAGCAACGAAACCTCGGGAGCCATCATGGGGGAGCCAGAGGAGAAGGTACAAAAACGTTCAAGTCATCGTTCCCTGAGACGTCGGTCAAGACGTACCGCTAAAGCCATAACCTGATCTAGAGAGTCAGAAGAGGGATAGCTAACTAACAGGTCTTTCAGGGCGTTCGACAGACCCAATCTAAACTGGCACCTCAAGGCAGGGTCATTCCAGCGAGAAGCTACACACCACTTCCTAAAGTCAGAACAGTACTCCTCAACGGGTCTCTTACCCTGACGTAAGGTCACCAGCTGACTCTCGGCAAAGGCAGTCTTGTCAGTCTCATCATAGATGAGCCCGAGAGCGGAAAAAAAAGGTCAACAGAGGAATGTTCAGGGGCGTCAGGAGCCAAGGAGAAGGCCCATTCTTGGGGGCCGTCCTGGAGCCGGGAGACAATTATACCCACTCGCTAGCTCTCAGAACCTGAGGAGTGGGGCCTTAGACGGAAATAGAGCCTACAACTCTCCCGAAAGGAGAAAAAAGTCTTCCGGTCCCCTGAGAACCGGTCTGGCAACTTGAGATGGGGTTCAAGGGGTGAGGTGGAGGGCACTAGCTGGTTAGCATCACGCTGGTCGCACCTCTGAGCCAGGGCTTGGACCTGTAGGGAGAGACCCTGCATTTGCTGAGCCAGGGTCTCAAGGGGGTCCATAGTAGTAGGAACCAGGGTAGAAAAGGTATATTTGCCTGTGATTATGTAATGACGGGGTAGGGAGGCAGACAGGTGAGCCCTAATCTACCCGCCACTCAGTCCCTGCCTACTTGCACAACCTAGGCGACGGTGTACAACTGGACGACGGTCCCTACGCTCAGTATGTGCACGACAGACAAACAGACAAGGGTACACAGAAGCTAAGGGAAATGGGGCAGTTGCCCACGGCAACACCGTGAGCAACAAGAGTAGGGAACGAGCCGAGTCAAACCAGGAGTGTACGAGGTACCAAACACAGAGCAGGAGCGTAGTCAGTAAAGCCAGGGTCAACATGAAGCAGAGGACAAATAGTACAAGCAGCAGCAGCAGAGCCAGGAAACAAGCAGAATCACAGGCAAAGGAGGAGCAGGAAATGAAGGTATAAATAGACAGAGGGCGGGAGCTAGCTCCATCTGGCCAGGCTTTGATAGGCTCTCCCACTCCTCTGCCTCCCAGCCTGAGTGGTGGAAGAAGGAGTCACTCTATCAGACTTAGGAGCAGGTGCAGACTGACTAACCACGGGCGTAATAGTAATAGCTGGACCAGCAGAGCCAGGAAACCAGAGAGAATCACAGGCAAAGACAAGAAGCAAATGAAGGTATACATAGACCGAGGGCGGGAGCTAGAACCGTCTGGCCAGGCTGTGATAGGTTCTCCCACTCCTCAGCCTACCAGCCTGAGTGGTAGCAGATCGAGTCACTCTATCAGACCTAGGAGCAGATGCAGACTGATTAACCAGGGGAGTCGACACAGAAGCTCTGTCTGGCAGATCCTTTACAGAATTGGTGTTGAGGGAATTAACGGGTTGTTCTTCCACAACACTCTATTTGGACGATTTTGTTTTTGTAGGCCCCGCCTCGTCAACACGTTGTCAATTTTTACTCAATTCCTTTCGTAGTTTAGCCGCTCGTTTTGGCGTCCCCCTTTCGGAAGAAAAAACGGAAGGTCCGACCACGGTGTTGTTCTTTTTAGGAATCGAGATTGATTCTGTAGAAATGGTGTTCCGTTTACTGGTCGACAAGGTTACAAAATTGAGGTCACACTTGTCCGCGGCATAGCTGCCAAAAAGTTGCAGCTTTGCCAAGTCCAATCGCTTTTGGGCCTGTTGGTGTTCGCGAGTAGAGTAATGCCTATGGTCCGCATTTTCTCACGCCGTTTGTACTTGGCCACTGCTGGCGTCCGGTCACCAACACACTATGTGCGCATTACTTCAGCTCTCAAGAGCGATTTCCGGGTATGGTTACATTTCGTATCGGACTATAATGGGCGCACGTGCTGAAGGTCACCACCGGTGTCCAACCTTGTGATACAGTTGTTTACGGATGCAGCGGGCAGTGCCGGCTTTGGAGCAATATTTGGCTCTTCGTGGTGTGCGGCTCCCTGGCCCCATACCTGGCTCGATCGGGGCTGGTGCAGTAATTTGACGCTCCTTGAAATGTTTCCCATCATAGTTTCCATTGAGCTGTGGGGGGAGAGATTATGTAACTCCTCAGTGGTGTTTTGGTCAGATAATTCCAGTGTTGTTCATGCCGTTAACCATTTGACTTCTTCCTCCCCCCCCCCCCCCCTGTGGTCGTGTTGATTAGGCGTCTGGTGTTAAAGGAAGGGTGTCGTGAAAAAATAAAAATTTCTATCAATTTGCTTTTAGTGTTTTATTTAAAAAAAAATATATTTATTTGTGTGTTTGTGTTTTACTTTTTTTTATTTTCTAACTTTTTCTTCTCTATGGGGGCTGCCATTTTTTTTTTTCATTTCTGTATGTGTCGATTAACGACACATACAGAGATGGAATACGGCACACACATCCCCATAGAGAATGCGAACGGAAGCCGTTCGCATTCATTATGGTGTACGCCGTCTTTGTGGGAACGGCGCATGCGCCGCTCCCACACAGTTCAAATGGAAGGTCTTCGGCCGAGCGACATCCGGCGCCATTTTCTTGTGGACCGGCAGGAGCAGGTAAGTTATGTCTGTGTATGTTCGTGTTTTACTGTGTGATTACCACTGTATGTAAGCCTACTACACTGTGTATTCGCTCAAAAAATGGCGACTCACAGTGTAGGAGGTTTGTACATTCAATCCCTTCCTTTCTCCTGCACTAGCCAGGATAAAGGAGGGGGGATTGTTTGAGGACGCAAGAGCGAGTGTGTCTTCTCAAATTTTGCAGCATAAAGCAATGTGGTTGCTTTACCACATGCCAATGCTGCCATTTTGGGAATTGCTCCCTCTAGTGACCAGCACAGGGAAATGTTATAAATTAGAATCTAATTTATAATATTTCCTGACTCGTGAAAAAATTTAAAAAATTAGAACAATGTTTAATCATTTATATACTAACAGTTTAACTAAAAAAAAATATAAAAAAATTTCTAGCGACACATTCCCTTTAAGATACCTCCAACTAAACATACAGTTTAGATCCCGCCATATTCCAGGTGTCCAAAATAAAGTAGCTGATGCTTTGTCACGTTTTAATTGGCAGCTCTTCCGTTCACTTTGCCCACAAGCGGACATGGAAGGGGCCAGCTGCCCAGATACGTCGTGGAGGATGCTGGATCTCAGCTGGTCCCCCTCTTGAGATCATCCCTTGCCCCATCCACTTGGGCGACATACGGTAAAACGTGGAATGAGTGGCTGGATGTTGTTGGCGATCAGGTTCTGGGGCCCGATGAACACACCCTTAGATCTTATGTATTGGAATACCTGGCAAAATTGTTGGAACGTTGTGTTTCAGGAGCAGTTGCGCAGCGACGCCTTTCAGGTCTGGCCTTTTTCTTTAAGTTGCGTGCTTGGCCGGATGTCACTAAGTCCTTTTTTATAGCCTAGGCTCTGAATGGATGGAAGATATCTGCGGTCAGGCGCGAAGCTAGACATCCAGTTTCCTACCCTATCCTCCTTAAATTGTTACAGGTCCTTACGGAGGTTTGTTCTTCCATCTTTTGAAGTTTCTTTGTTTAAAGCGGCCTTTGTTTTAGCCTTTTTCGGAGCCTTATGCATTTCCGAATTAATCGCCATGTCCGTGTCCCGCCCAGGCGGTTTATTAGCTAATGACATTGCGCTATCTATCTCGGGTGTCCGATTCCGTATATGGAAATCCAAGACGGATGTATTTTGGAAAGGTTGTTGGGTATCCCTGCGGCCCGTACCCAGGCCTGCCTGCCCTGTTCAGGCCATTGCTCGATATTCGCAAGTACGGTTGTCGGGTTCTCAATTTTTGTCTCACCTAGATGGTAAACCACTCACTAGGTTTCAATTTTCGTCACTTTTTAGGTCAGCCCCAGCCCGCGTGGGTTTTCCCCCTAAGGAGTGTTTTGCTGGTTATATCCGCCCGGATCTGATTTTGCATTAATTTTGTTTGTTAATTCCAGGTTCTCACCCCGTGATATGGATCCTCGGGCACTCGTATGTTTTCTGGACAGAACGAAGAGCAGCCATACGACCGGGAGGTCTCTCGCTGGGTCTGCTGGGAGCTGATGTTCATTGGCGGGGTGTTCGAGGCTTGAGATGGTTGGAGGTGTTGCCAGAAGTGGTAGCTATCAGCAGGCAGCGAGTAACACCTACGGAGCTGGTGATCCATGTTGGGGGGAACGACTTATGTTCCGTCTGTTTAGGTGAACTGATTGCTTTAATCTATTCTGACCTACAAAGGTTTACAGAAAAAAATGTGAAAAAAAATCCTCCAGCTCACCTTGTCACAAGAAGGGTATGGGAATCAGCACACGGATCCTCGTGTCGGCACACGCAAGAAATACTTCGTAAACAGGGGAGTTGGATCCAGCGCTGAGGGTGCAATATCTGTTAAAACGGGAATCTTTTCCCAAGTTTTATTTGTCTTAGTTAAAATCGCAGCAGAGAAGCTACGAGCAGCAGTTAGTGACAAGTGGGTATTGTCCAGCGTACAGAGGGAAAAAAAGGAAAGATAGGCGGTAGCCTACGCGTTTCAGACCTTCACTAGGTCCTTAGTCATGGCTTATGTTAACATAAGCCATGACTAAGGACCTAGTGAAGGTCTGAAACGCGTAGGCTACCGCCTATCTTTCCTTTTTTTCCCTCTGTACGCTGGACAATACCCACTTGTCACTAACTGCTGCTCGTAGCTTCTCTGCTGCGATTTTAACTAAGACAAATAAAACTTGGGAAAAGATTCCCGTTTTAACAGATATTGCACCCTCAGCGCTGGATCCAACTCCCCTGTTTACGAACTACAAAGGTTTACTTCCTTTTTTTCTGAGTTAGTACTCATTTGGTCCGAGGTAATTCCTAGGGCAGAATGGCAAGGTGCCCGTGATGTTAATGCCATTGAAAGGGGCAGGCGCCTGTTAAATACCAGGGTCTCCAGGTACGTCAGAGCCGATGGTGGTGTGGTTATCAGGCACAGGCAGTTGGAAGGTGATAACAGGTGTTTACTTCTGGAGGACGGGGTGCACCTCACTGATATCGGGTTGGACATATTTTTGTCAGGACTCCAGGATGGTATTGAGGAGGCTTTGTTTCAGTTGACCGGGGGTCGTGGGGGAGTAGGTGTGTGCAGTTAAGGATGCACACCCTCCTCGTGGCGGTAATTTGTTTGTAAAGGTATGACCTACATGTCCTTCCGGCTGGCATACGGGTATAATAGGAAAACAGTTTATTTTGAAAATATTTAAATAATAAATAAAGCTGTGTCAACCCACGTTTAAAAGTTTAATTGAGTGTCGTTCAAATTATTTATATGATTTATGTTATAATCCACCCTAGCCTGTACATAATAGTGGTATGCGCACAGTCTTACAGAAGAATGTATCCGTTGGATGCAGCATCATTACATAACAGAGCATTCTTCTTACTTGTGTCAGATTTAGGTCTCATACACATGGACCTATTACGAACTGAGTTGAATGGAGCAGTAATAGGGTACCCATAGATTTCCATGAGACCCTACTGTGCCTTACAGGTGCCATACAGGTTTTTTCTGTTGAATTGAGAAAAGAGTTGTGGTATATTCCATTAGATGCCCTATTTTGGAAGTATTGTATCTAGGGGAGAATAACCCCATATTATGGTACCGCACAGAGCATATAGATCACCCAGTTACAAAGCCTTCGGTTGAGATTACTTTTTGTAACACGACTTGAAACGTTTTTTTTTTTTTTTATTGGGAATGATAATGTCAGGTAGTGGACATCCTGAATGATTTTAGATTTTGTGTCTCAGTAATCTGGACATTGTGTTTTCAGTTACAGTCAGCGCATGTGGAGCAGACGGGTGTTTTCATTATTCAAGCTGTGCAGAGACTACACGCAAAGGATTTCACAGTCAGCTTTCTGATTAGCCTCAATTAAAGCCATTAATAAGCTTAAAAAGCTCCATGATCCCTCTAAATACTGTGACAAATTAGATCCTCCACCCTGCATCCTCCATGGAGACTGATCGTGACATAAAACGCAGAAACCACACACGGCCAAGCATAACCTGGATACTCCTCTACTGCATTAAATATTATAGTATTCTTACACTTTGTTTTCATTACTAACACTATTCTAACACACATATATATATATATATACACACACACAAACATACACCATTTAGCAGGGGTATAACTAGTATTCATAGGACCCCATAGCAAATAGAGGTGGGCCCCATGACCTACTGACAGGAAAAGGAAGCATCATGGTCAGTAGAAATAACTAAATATATAAAGAAAGCCACCTACTTGTTCTTTCTTACAAAAAGGAACAATGTTCTTGCACCTGAGTGAAACCCTCAAACTCTTGGCCCCATAGCAGTTGCTATAGCTATGGTTACACCCATGCCGTTTATATGGGCCAAGATGCTAAAGTTTAGCTTGGGCCACCCTAGCTAAACTTGCCAACGGCCCACCCGTAACATTCAGCTGAATCACTGGGTCTCTTAAAGGCATGGTGTTGCCATAAAAACATGTTTTTTTTTTAAAAATTAAACATTTAGTGTGTGGGTGATTAAACATGGTTCAAATTTTTTTTATTTTTTTCACGAGTCAGGAAATAGTCAGGAAATATTATAAATTAATTCTAATTTATAATACTACCCATTTTTGGTCACTAGATGGAGCTAGTTCCCAAAATTGCAGCATTGCAACATTGGGTTAAAAGCCCTCGCTCTAGTGAGCTCTCAGCATCCCCCCCTCCTTTATCCTGGCTAGTGCCGGGATAAACGAGGGGTTTGAAAGGTTTAACCTCCTACACTGTGTGTCGCCATTTTTTGAGGTAACCCACAGTGTAGTAGGTTTACATACAGTAGTAAACACACACAAACACTAACATACATTGAAATGTCTTACCTGCTCCTGCCGCCGCGGCTCCCTCCGGCCCGTCCGCTCCCTTTGCTGCCGCTGTTCCATGTGCACAAGTCCGGAAGCCGCGACCGGAAGTAGTAATATTACAGTCCGGCCGCGACTTCCGGTCCACAGGAAAATGGCGCCGGACGGCGCCAATTTCGAATAGGACTGTGTGGGAGCGGCGCATGCGCAGTTCCCACACAGACGCCGTACACGGACGTGAATGGGACGGGAGCCGTTCACAGTCCCTATGGGACTGTGGCTGCCGTACTCCATGTCTGTGTGTGTCGTTAATCGACACACACAGAAATGGAACAAAAAATGGCAGCCCCCATAGGGAAGAAAAAGTGTAAAAATAAGAAAAAGTAAAACACAAACACACAAATGAATAAAAACGTTTTTATTAAAGCACTAACATCTTTAACATATAAAAAAAATTATTTGCCATGACACTGTTCCTTTAAGTGACCCATTGATAAAGAATTAACAGCCAGGGGCAGAAATGTTCCACACTTCCGCCACAAAAATAAATAAATATATATATATATATATCGGGGACAGCATCTATAGTTATAGTGCGACCTCTATAACTACACCAATGGATAGGATTAGGTACAGTGGCTCAGCAGAGAGTATCACAGATAGGATTATATACAGTGGCTCATCAGACAGTATCACACATGATAGGCTCAGATACAGGGCCCCAGCAGACAGTATTACACATGATCGGCTTAGATACATGCCTCAGCAGATAGTATCATACATGATAGGCTTAGATATAGCCGCTCTGCAGACAGTATCACACATGATAGGCTTTGATAAAAGGTGCCAGCAGACAGTATCACACATGATAGGCTTAGATACAGGACCCCAGCAGACAGTATCACACATGATAGGCTTAGATACAGGGCGCCAACAAATAATATCACACATAAGATAGTGGGTCTCAGAAGACAATATCCATGAACTTACCCTCCTCGCTTCTCAGTCTGCCACTTATCAGATCTAGGCGCAGTGCTGGGTACTGACGCAGTTCAGCGTCAGGAAGTTATGTCCGCCATGCATGCAACTTACTGACGCTGATCGGCTTCAGGACCTAGCGCTGATGAAGAGGACCCAACTTGTTACTCAGAGGCGTAGCTAGGTTCTCCAGCACCCGGGGCAAAGATTCAGTTTGGCGCCCCCCCCCCCAACCTCTTTCCCAACATCTCCTTCCGCCTCGCCGTGTTTGTTTTCTCTACCAATCGACGTGTTATTTCTTTTTATGTAACGCGAGCATAAAATTATTTGTACATTTCACAAGCAATATGGTTCTATACACAACACCAGAACCAAGCTCGGTACATATATACAGCCCCAGAACAAATACAGCTCAATTTAGTGCAACCCCTGCCGTATAGGTTTGTACGGCGTAAAACTACAGCTCCCAGCATGGCCCGAACAATGGTAAGTATATGCTGGGAGATGCCGTTTCACAAAAATAAATCCTATCATAATCGTACCACCCATCATCTCGCTGCAGATCATACAGTGACTACAGTGCTGATTAGAGGCAGAATAAACATTTACATTAGGTGACTCACCGGTGACGTCTCAGATTCTAGTTCTTTTTCTCCATCCGGTCCAGACCTCTATGATGAATTCGCCCGGTCACAGCCCATTTCTGCAGTTTGCCGCTCAGATGTCTTCAGCTTCTCACTTTACCAACATTTCTGCACCTATAAATAAAGATAAAGTTATCATTATACCACACACTACGCCCCTAAATATAATAGCGCCAAACACTGCACCTCTAATTATAATAGCACCATACACCGTGTCCCACACACACACTGTGCCCCCTGTAGATAGTGCCTGCCATAAAGCCCCCTGAAGATAGTGCCTGCCATAGAGCCCCCTGTAGATAGTGCCTGCCATAGAGCCCCCTGTAGATAGTGCCTGCCATAGAGCCCCTGTAGATAGTGCCCCTATATAGACCACCCCTGTATATAGTGTCCCACAAATAACTCCCCCTATAGTGCTCTACAGATAGCCCACCCCTGTATATAGCCCCCTGTAGCTATAGCCCACCCCTGTATATAGAGCTCTACAGATAGCCCAACCATGTATGTAGCCCCCCTGTAGATATAGCCCACCCCTGTATATAGTGCTCCACATATAGTCCACCCCTGTATATAGTGTTTCACAGATAGCCCATCAGTGTATATAGCCCCCCCTTGTACATATAGTCCACCCCTGTATATAGTGCTCCACTAGATAGTCCACCCCTGTATATAGTGCTCCACAGATAGCCCACCCCTGTATATACTATATACAAGGGTGGGCTATCTGTGGAGCACTATATACAGGGGTGGACTATATGTACAAGGGGGCTATATACAGGGGTGGGCTTTCTGTGGAGCACTATAGGGGGGAGCTATTTGTGGGATACTATATACAGGGGTGGGCTATATCTACAGGGGGACTATATACAGGGGTGGGCTATATCTACAGGGGGACTATATCTACAGGGGGACTATATACAGGGGTTGGCTATCTACAGGGGGACCATATCTACAGGGCTGGGCTATATCTACAGGGCTGGGCTATATCTACAGGGCTGGGATATACACAGGGGGGCTATATATACAGGGGTGGGCTATACACAGGGGGGCTATATCTACAGAGGGGGGCTATACACAGGGGGGCTATATCTACAGGGGTGGGCTATATACAGGGGTGGGCTATATACAGGGGGACTATATCTACAGGGGGCTATATCTACAGGGCTGGGCTATATACAGGGCGACTATATCTACAGGGGGGGCTATATACTGGGGTGGGCTATCTATGGAGCACCATAGACAGGGGTGGGCTATATCTACAGGGGGCTATATACTATATAGCCCACCCCTGTATATGGTGCTCTATAGACAGCCCACTCCAGTATATAGCCCCCCTGTAGATATAGTCCCCCTCTATATAGCCCAGCCCTGTAGATATAGTCCCCCTGTAGATATAGTCCCCCTGTAGATATAGTCCCCCTGTAGATATAGTCCCCCTGTCTATAGCCCAGCAGATATAGTCCCCCTGTATATAGCCCAGCCCTGTAGATATAGTCCCCCTGTATATAGCCCAGCCCTGTAGATATAGTCCCCCTGTATATAGCCCAGCAGATATAGTCCCCCTGCATATAGCCCAGCAGATATAGTCCCCCTGTATATAGCCCAGCAGATATAGTCCCCCTGTATATAGCCCAGCCCTGTAGATATAGTCCCCCTGTATATAGCCCAGCCCTGTAGATATAGTCCCCCTGTATATAGTCCAGCCCTGTAGATATAGTCCCCCTGTAGATAAAGTCCCCCGTGTAGACAAAGTCCCCCCCGCAGATACAGCCACACTTCTATTACAATTTTAAAAAAAATATAAAAAATAAATAAATTTCAAACTCACCTTATTCCCGCTCCCACGCCATCCGGCAGCCATGGAGACCTGCTCTCTTCTGCGCAGGTCTCCAGGGGGTTGAACACAGCGTCTATGAAAGGCACTGATTGGCTGGGCAGGATGACTTTCCCTGCCAGTCAGTCAGCGCCTTTCAATGACGGAAGCGTCACTGGTACAAAAGGTACCAGTCGCTTCATTCGTGGAAAGGCGCTGAATGGCCAGGCACGGAACGTACCCGGTCATTCATTGCTTCTAATTGTACCTTTGTCCTTGCGACACAGGTACAATTATAGTGCAGGAGGAGGGGGCGCTGGCGCCCCCCTCTGAACTGCGCCCGGGGCACATACCCCGCTTGCCCCCCCCCTAGCTACGCCCCTGTGTTACTGTAGTAACAGGAGTCGTGTAGTTTACTGCATAGACCCCAGTTACTACTGTAACTTTTCATAGATGTAGTGTGTTACAATGGCACCTGTCAGGGGGTGGGATACATTGGGCAACAATTGAACAGTCAGCTTTTGAAGTTGATGTGGTGGAAGCGGGAAAAATGGTCAAATGTAAGGACCTGAGTGCCTTTGACAAGGGCCAAATTGTGAAGACTAGATGAACTGGGTCAGAGTATCTCCAAAAGTGCAGGTCTTGTGGGGTATTCTCAGCAGGGCCGTTTTAATCATAGGGCAAATAGTGCAGCTGCACTGGGCTCCCTTCAGTGTTGTCAGCCCTGGGCTCTGTGTTGCCAGAGATCACATTTTCTATTCACTTCCTACTCACTAGATTACAGTATATAACATATATGTACAAAAGTATTGGGACACCTACACATTACACCTACAGAAGATTTTATGACATTCCATTAATATGGAGTTGGTCCCTTTCTTTGCAGCTAAAGCATCTTTCACTCTTCTGTGTTCACACAGAGTTTTTTGCAGGAGGAAAATTCCTCCTGCAAAAACTGCTCCAGTAGGTTTTTGCACAGTGGTTTGACAAAAACTCGTCAAAACACTCGTCGAGGTTTTTTTTTCCTCTTTCTGACTCATTGAAATGGGGTTTTGGAGGTGGAAACCGCCTCAAGATGGGTCATGTTGCTTCTTTTTACCATGACGAGTTTTTTTTACTCGTGGTAAAAAAAACTCGTCTGCCTCCCATTGAAATCAATGGGAGGCATTTTCGGGCGGTTTTTGAGGAGTTTTTTGGCGCGGTTTCTGCCCAAAAAAACTCGTCAAAAAACTCTGTGTGAACAGGCTTTCTACAAGATTTTGGGGTGTGTCTGTGGGAATTTGTACCCATTCATTCAGAAGAGCATTTGTGATGTTGATGTTAGATGAGAAGGCCTGGTCACAATCTCCGTTCTAGTTCATCCCAAAGATGTTGGATGGGGTTGAGATCAGGGCTCTGTGTGGGACAGTAAAGTTCTTTCACACCAAACTTACCCAACCATGTATTTATGGACGTTGCTTTGTGCACTGGGGCACAGTCATGCTGGAACAGAAAAGGGCCGAACCCCAAACTGTTCCCACAAAGTTGGAAGCTACAATTGTCCAAAATGTCTTGGTATGCTGAAGCATTAAGATTTCCCTTCACTGGAACTAAGGGGTCCAAGTCAACCCCTGGAAAACCACCCCATAGCATTATCCCTCCTCCGCCAGACTTTACAGTTGGCACAATGTCATCAGGCAGGTCACGTTCTCCTGGCATTCACCAAACCGAGACTCGTCCAGATGTGTATATATATGATGTTTATACATGTGGTGAGTGTCACATATATGTGGTTTGTGTGTGTGTTTATGTATATATCTGGTATGTGTATATTGTGTGCATGTATGTGTATCTTTAAGAGCAAGATTTGCGGGTTGCGTTGTGCCATTCTAATTTTCAACTGTTGGTAGGCATGAAAATGTTTAGGTAGGGGGGCCCACTTATGAAATCTTTGTCATGAGTTAAAACGGCCATGGTTTGCTCCCACCCACAGATTCAATGTTTTTAAAGTTGGTCATACATCAGGGATTCCACACAGCCTTTTTTTGAGAGACTCGTTATTCATGGTTAGACTATGAAGGTTGTAGTTTTGGACAACAACCCTGTGAGATAAAATGGCAAATCGATGATCAATCTCTGCCTTGATATGTGGCATGATCTGGGCTTCTGTTGATGGGATGCAGATCTGTCGTTTGGCATAAACGACTTTTCAACAACTGCACCTAACAACGATCGGAAAAAAAAACCCAACAACATGGCAGATCCACTTTTTACAGATATCTATCTTCAGTTACTTGTGCGTGTGACGATCAGCAAAAAATGGTCTAAATCGTCCTTTTGACCAAAATCTCTAGTGTATGGTCAGCTTTGGGTTTATTTGCGGTGATAAGTTTATTAATGTCATTATGATTTTCCTCAAATTGTACTATTGATATTTGTTTTTTCGAAGGTGTATGAGACTTATTCTTTAATGTGATGTAAATAAAAGCAAACACGTACTTTTTTTGTGAACTGATTTATTTGTAATTTTGATAATTTGATAAGGTTAAAGAAGTATCAGTTATATCACAAACCCTGACTCACGAAGAGTCACCCACCAGCACGCGGGAGAGGAAAGACCTCCTAGCGAGGCCACCTCTGGGGAACCATGGCTCAATGGACTGCCATTCTATGGGCATTAAGAGGCTGTGGAAGCAAATAGCTACAGTCTTGTCACAGGCATAGTTTCCTTTGATTATTTAAGCATGTACATCGTATTATTGATGCATGATCTCAATAATTCTCTACTTAGTCTAGTGAGTCTCCTGATCATCAGCACCACCCTCCCCCAGTCTACCAGGCATTCTTCTCAAAGCTCTGTAGTGACTGTCCAACACAGCCTTCCCGGGTCTCTGTTGGAACTGTCCAAGACAGCCTTCCCAAGTCTTTGTAGGGACTGCCCAATACAGCCTCCCCCATTCTGTGTTGTAGTGAGTGTCTAAGACAGCCTACCCCAGTCTATGTTGGAAGTCTTTTCTAGTTTCTGTTGTGACTGTCAAATACAGTCTACCCAAGTGTCTGTAGTGAGTGCCCAATACAGCCTTCCAAAGACTATGTAGCGACTCTCCAAAACAGCCTCCCCCACTCTGTGTTGTAGTGACTGTTCAAGACAGTCTTCCCAAGTCCCTATAGTGACAGCCCAAGCCAGCTTCCCCCCCACTCTGTGTTGTAGTGACTATCCATTTGAATGAACGCTATGTAATACTATATTGGGGCCACCCTCATTTTCCCATTCAACCCGTGGATTCTGCCGATTACCAGGCCTTCTGCATTCTAGAAGGGTGTCCAGTTAGTTGGACAACTACTTTAAGTCTCTCTGTTTAGTGAGTCTCCACTTTTGGGTTTCTTGACTACTAGTAGGTCTGATCTGTGTTCTTCTGGAAACCCTTCCCCATGATTATCTGAAAGACATAATTACAGCGTTACATCTTAATTTATGCAAGTGGTTGTGTATGGGCCATAAGCTAAACTATGCTATACAATATATATATATATATATATATATATATATATATATATATATATATATATACACATATATATATCCTGTTAGCTATGTTGTTGTGTTATATCCAGCTAGTACACTTGTTATTTCTGTTATTCAGAATGACATCTGTCTATGAGATGATGTCACAATTAAATGTTTGCCCTATTTACATGAATGTTCCAGTGTTACCCAAAGCAACCACTCAGAATTTTCAAACCTGCCTTAACCTCTCTCCTCTCTCTCTTAATTTTCTTTCTATTACAACACCCATTATGTCATTAGATTTTTGACATAGTGTTAGGCCATGTTCACATAGAGACGTAACTTTAAGGTCCAGTACAGGGAAAATAAAGATAGTGATGTCACAGTAGAGGGATAATGATCAACACAGTGATGTCAAATACAGGGATAATAAACACAGTGCTGTCACAGTACAGTAATAATAAACAGTGATGTCACAGTACAGGAATAATAAACACAGTGATGTCACAGTACAGAAATAATAAACACAGTGATGTCACAGTACTGAGACAATAAACACAGTGATGTCACAGTACAGGGATAATAAACACAGTGATGTCACAGTACAGGAATAATAAACACAGTGATGTCATTGTACTGGGATAATAAACACAGTGATGTCACAGTACAGGGATAATAAACACAGTGATGTCATAGTACAGGGATAATAAACACAGTGATGTCACAGCACAGGGATAATGAACAGTGATGTCACAGTACAGGAATAATAAACAGTGATGACAAAGTACAGGGATAATAAACACAGTGAAGTCACAGTACAGGGATAATGAACAACACAGTGATATCACAGTACAGGGACAATAAACAGTGATATCACTTTACAGGGATAACAAACAGTGATGTCACAGTACAGGGATAATAAACACAGTGATGTCACAGTACAGGGATAGTGAACAGTGATGTCACAGTACAGCGATAATAAACAGTGATGACAAAATACAGGGATAATAAACACAGTGAAGTCACAGTACAGGGATAATGAACAACACAGTGATATCACAGTACAGGGATAATGAACAACACAGTGATATCACAGTACAGGGACAATAAACAGTGATGTCACATTACAGGGATAATAAACAGTGATGTCACAGTACAGGGATAATAAACAGTGAGGTCACTGTACAGGAATAATAAAAACAATGTTGTCACATTGCAAGTATAATAAATATAGTAATATGGCATTACAGAGATAATAAATGCACAGTTATTACGCTCTGAATAGTTTTTGTTGCACATCGCTTAGCTGTCATGAAAAACAGATGCCACCCCCCCCCCCCCACACACACACACACACACATATGATGTGATCACTACTCCCTGAATGATCATATGCCAGGAAAGGTTGAAAATTTTATGTGACTGGTTGCCATGGATAATAATTTTTTTTTTAGGGAAGTCAGTAGCTCAGCTTTTTGTAATCTTTACCTTTTCTCATTAATGAAATTGATGGTTTATATATATAATTTTTAACAAAATTCTATACAAATATGGAAGTTTATCATACTACTCAAAGCTGGAATATAGGGGTATGGCCCGTGCCCTGTGGCCTCCACCACCCACACTCCTTGCCCAGTTTTTCCGATCATCCCACCTAGAATTACATTCCTGGCAATCTCTATTTATACACTGTATACACAGTGTATACACTGCTCACCTATCTCTAGAACCCCACTACTAAGGAAACAGGTGTCCCATAATGACTGTTTGCCGATCCTATTCAGCCGAAAAAGGGTGGCGAGGTGGCCATGCAATCCTGTGGCTCTCTCTTTTGAAGTCTAAGAGAGTCCCTGTCTTTGTAAGTCCCATATACTTCAGTGGAGAGGGCCATGCGTGGTCACTCATAGGGGGTCAAGTGGGATCCATGTCCCAGAGGTAGGATGGGGACCAAAACTAAAATTTTTGCCTAGGGTCCTCCACCAACCTTAATCCAGCCCTGATATCACTCATTATGTGTAGGCAGAAGTTTTTCTATTGGGAATGGTGGTGTTAATCGCTTATTGGCAATTGCTTTTATTAAACAGGACTAAAGAATGACTGAACGGATTATTACCTTTTCCAGTCAACCTTCCTATTAAAGAAACGACTTGTTATTTCATTGTCTTAGCTCATCTCTTATTTTCACCTCCTTTTATCTTTTCTAGAAATCTTATGTAGATCTCAGACCAGATCACAATGTTTGTTAAGTAAACACATAGTGTGACCTCTACTGTGTATAAGACGACGTAATACATTACAACCCCTTGAAGTGACATGCCCCTTCCCAAGACACAACGTATTTAGCAAACACATAGTCTAAATATTACAGTGTTGTACGTGTATTTATTTGTCTACAAAGATGAAAAAAACCTGCCCATCTATAAACACCGATAATAAAGGCAGGTGACCAGGTCAGAACCTATAAACACATTATTTTTAGAGCTCATTAATCTATATTATTTTCAAATGATAATATTGTTATCACACAATTGCTACTTAGAATCTTTACAGCCTGCTGTATTTCTAAATGTGGTTGTTTCCTTTGCAATCCCTTTTTGTTAAAATCGTTCCTTTTAATGTTCAGAAACCGCGTCAGTCAGAAAAAGAACCTGTCTGCAGCAAAGCAATAAAAGGTAGACCGTAAGAAGGGGAGAGTAGGGGGATGCAGCTGCAGATTATCTCCTTCAGAGTGTATGAGACTGTAAACTATGAGACAGGAGGAGGTGTAGCCGGGGCATACATCGGATTTGGGCACACAGCACAGCGCTTACATCCCCCCTAGAATAGCCCATCCACTCAGCTAGCAGGGAAAGTAAAATTTATTTACATATCCCTCGGATATGCCATCACTTTTTAATATGTTGGGTCCGACCTCTTGGACCCCACACTGATTTTGAGAATAAAGAGGCTGCCCCGCTGGTTTAGTGGTGCATTCCCTTTAAAGTTTTCAGAGTGGCTGCAGCACAGCCTTATTCACTTCAATGGAGTTGTGTTGCAGTTACCTTCACGATGGTTGCCCACGCGCTCTGCTGTGCAGGAAAAACTGTGAAGGGACTGCACCGCCCTTTATTCTCAGTATTAGTGGTGGTTCTAGAGCTTGGACCCCACTGATTAAAAAGTGAGCGCATATCTAGTGATATCCCATCTTTTTATGAGATGGGGATGGACCTTTGATGCATGTTTAATATACGCAGTGTTTTTTTTAAAAGAAAAAATATCTGTTGTTATCTGAAAACAGTCAGCAAGCTGTTGTTAACAGATCTGTTGTTTTTAAGGGAATTTTTCTTGTCTCAATCAGTGCTACCTTTTTATGTAGAATATAGCAGTTCTGTGCTGGTGTCTGGTGCATTCCAAATGCATTGGTGAGTCCGATTAAATAAAGCCATAATAAGATCTGTCAACAACAGCGAGCCTGCTTTTTAACCCCTTGAGTACCCAGCTCATTTTGGCCTTGAGGACCAGACCCATTTTTTCAAATCTGACATGTATCACTTTATGTGGTAATAACTCCGGAATGCTTTTACCTATCCAATTGATTCTGAGATTGTTTTCTCGTGACATATTGTACTTTAGTTTAGTGCAAAAATTTGGTCGATAAATTCATTGCTTATTTGTGAAAAACACCAACATTTAGCGAAAATATGAAGAAATTATTATTTTTCCCATTTTAAATGTATCTGCTTGTAAAACAGATGGTAATACCACACAAAATAGTTACCAATTAACATATCCCATATGTCTACTTTATGTTTGCATCGTTTTTTGAACATTCTTTTATTTTTCTATGACCTCACAAGGCTTAGAACTTTAGCAGCAATTTCTCATATTTTTAAGAAAATTTCAAAAAGCGATTTTTTCAGGGACGAGTTCAGTTCTGAAGTGGTTTTCAGTGCCCTATATATTAGAAACCCCCATAAAACACCCCATTTTGAAAACTGCACCCCTCAAAGTATCTAAAACAGCATTCAGAAAGTGTTTCAACTCTTTAGGCGTTTTACAGGAATTGAAGGAAAGTAGAGCTGAAATTTTCAAATTTCATTTTTTTTTACAAAATTCATGTGTAATACATTTTCTTCTGTACCACAGAAGGTTTTACCTGAGAAACGCAACTCAATATTTATTGCCCAGGTTCTGCAGTTTTTAGAAATATCCCACATGTGGCCCTAGTGTGATAATGGACTGAAACACAGGCCTCAGAAGCAAAGGAGCACCTCTTGGATTTTGGGGCCTCCTTTTTTCAGAATATATTTTAGGCACCATGTCAGGTTTGAAGAGGTCTTGTGGTGCCAAAACAGTGGAAACCCCCAAAAGTGACCCCCATTTTTTAAACTACACCCCTCAGGGAATTTATCTAGGGGTATAGTTAGCATTTTGACCCCACAGGTATTTTGCTATATTTTCTGGAGTTAGTCTGTGAAAATGAAAATCTACTTTTTTTCTGGAAAAACGTAAAAATTTCTAATTTTTGCAAGAAATAAAGGAGAGAAAGCACCCCAACATTTGTAAAGCAATTTCTCGCGATTACGGAAATACCCCATATGTGGTAATAAACTGCTGTTTGGACCCACAGCAGGGCTCAGAAGGGAGGGAGCGCCATTTGGATTTTGGAGCTCTGATTTTGCTGGATTGGTTTTCGGTGCCGTGTCACGTTTGCAACGCCCTGGAGGGACCTAAACAGTGGAATCCCCCCAAAAGTGACCCCATTTTGGAAACTATACCCCTCAAGGAATTTTTCTAGTGGTATAGTTATCATTTTGACCCCACAGGTTTTTTGCTGAATTTATTGGAATTAGTCTGTGAAGATGAAAAGAGACTTTTTTTTGGAAAAAACACAGAATTTTCTAATTTTTATAAGGAATAAAGGAGAAAAAGCACCTCAACATTTGTAAAGCAATTTCTCCTGATTACGGAAATACCCCATATGTGGTAATAAACTGCTGTTTGGACCCACGGCAGGGCTCAGAAGGGACGGAGCACCATTTGGATTTTGCAGCTCAGATTTTGCTGAATTGGTTTCTGGGGGCCATGTCGCATTTGCAGAGTCCCTGAAGTACCAGTACAGTAGAAATTCCCCAGATGTGATCCCAATTTGGAGACTATACACCTGAAAGAATTAAATTAGAGGTGTAGTGAGCATTTTGAGCCCTCAGGTGTTTTATAGATTTTATTAGAATTGGTCCGTAAAATATAACCTGTAGCTTTAGCTCAGAATTTTTCATTTCCACAAGGAATACAGGAGAAAAGACACCCCAAAATGTGTTACACAATTTCTCCTGATTACGGAAATACCCCATATGTGGTTGTAAACGGCTATTTGGACATACGGCAAGGGTCTAAACGGAAAAAGTGAAATTTCGTTTTTGGAGTGGAGATTTTACAAAATTTGTTTTTGACGCCAATGCTGCATTGCGCTGAGGTACGAGTACAGTGAAAACTCCCGAGAAGTGACCCCATTTAGGAAACTACACCCCTCAAGGAATTCATCTAGAAGTGTAGTGAGCATTTTGACCCCCAAAGGTTTTGCAGAAATTAGTGCACAGTGGATGTTGCAGATTGAAAATTGACATTTTCCACATATATGCTATTTCAGTGCCCAATGCGTTGGGCCCAGCTTGTACCACTGGAGACATACGCCCCATAAATTGTTAAACTGTTCTCCAGAGTACGGTAATACCCCATATGTGGTCATAAACTGCTGTTTGGGCACACTGCCAGGCCCAGAAGGAGCGCCATTTGGCTTTTGGAGCGCAGATTTTGCTTGGTAGTAGTTTTGTTTAGTGTTTTACTGGTGTTTCAGCTTATAATCTGGGGGCATATGTAATCTGTGCGGAGTACATAAATTTTTTGCGTGACACACTGTCGTTTTTATTGGTACCATGTTTGGCTACGCGCGACTTTTTGATCACTTTTTATTCCATTTTTTTGGAAACAACGTGACCAAAAAAGGAAATTCTGCCATTGTTTTTTATGGTATTTTTTTTACGGTGTTGACCGTGCGGGATAAATAATATGATATTTTTTTAGGTCAGGCCGATACGAACGCGGCGATACCTATTATGTCTAGTTTTTGTCTTTTTTTTCATTTTTTTTCTAATTATAAAGGGCTTGATCAGGGAAACAAGGCGATTATTGTTTTTATTACGTAAAACTTGTATTTATTTATTTATCTAAAACATTTTTTTTACTTTTTTTTCACTTTTTATTTTACACATACTAGGGGACTGGAAGATCTGATCTTCTGATCCCCTGCACAATACACTGCACTACTTCTGTATGTACTGATGTAGTGCAGTGTATTGTAACTGTCACTTTACAACTGACAGTTGAGCCTATTACATCCTGCCTTGGGCAGGACCTAATAGGCTCCCGTACCTGGCAACCAGGAAGCCGTTGCTAGGCTTCCTGGTTGCCATTGCAACCATCAGAACCCCGCGATTTTTCGCGGGGGGGCAATGGGGTGCAGAGGGAGCCCCCTCCCTCTGTATCAATCACTTAAATGCCGCTGTCGCTATTGACAGCGGCATTTAAGGGGTTAAACTACAGCGATCGGAGAGGACAGTGATCGCTGTAGTTGCAGTGGGATGTCGGCTGTATATTACAGCCGACATCCGATGAAGATGGAGCGAGCACAGCTCCTGTGCCCGCTTCATCCTCAGGGCGTTACTATACGCCCATTTTCGGGAAGGGGTTAATATAAAGTGTTTTTTTTTTTTTTACACCGCTTTCTCTGATCTCCTCACGTATCTCACAGAAGTGAGGAGATCAGAGAAAGTGACAGGAGCTTTCTCCTGCAGACAACGTCACAGACGGCTGTGATTGGTCAGTCTTCAGAGACTGACCAATCACAGCAATCGCCGGCATTGGGGACTGCTAATTGGTCCCCAGGCCGGTGGTAGAGACGGTTAGCTGTCAATGACAGCTGCCGCCGCTGTTCTGTCACTATGTGATTTCACATAGTGACAGTTTATTCCTGCGCCGTAATAGTACGTCGAAGGTACGCTGGCATAAGTGGCCAGCGACGTACTATTACGTCAAAGGTACGCAAGGGGTTAATGGTTTCCATGTCACAAAAGATTATTTTTCCAAAGTACAACTAACAAGAGAAAAGATAATAAGGGTAAAAATAGGGTAAAAGACATGCTAAATCTTACATAAGCTATATAACTAATGTGAATAAGATAGGAACTTTATTTTCAGGTGTTTTTTTTATTCAAAGTCTCCAGTCTGAAGGGTTATGAACAAAACAATGGAAACATTACAAAGCACTGTCTAAAGTCTGACAGTGCATGGATTCCCAGCCATGATGATGCAGTATAATGTACTATGTATAATGTACTATGTATAATGTAGTAATGACTGTTTAATTTCCCTTTCTATTTATACATCACTTTTGTGTGAATCTGCTGGAATCTGACCTGAGGATTTTAAAGGTCCCACAGTTGGTCACCAAAATCCTCAGATTTATTTGATTAAAATATTGGGACAATAATATAAATTACAGCCAGTATTGATTTAATTTCCTTCACAAAGGTATATTTTATGTATACAAAAATATAATCTAACCATCTCATATACTTGACCTCACTAAGGACACCATCCTCAAAGACTATGTCTACCCCCAAACGATTTTATTTTATTGCCCCAATGCATCTACAATTAAAAAAAAACAACAATTTTGCACATGGTCTCAATTAAAAAAAACTCCAATTGTTTGTGTCTATTGTTACTATGCAGACCTATATGTATCCATGGTGACAGACTGCAAACAAACTGTGTGTAGTCTGATCATGTAGTCGGGTTGACATTTTTCTGTCCCCTACTTCTTGCTAACCTATCAAATGTAGGTCACAGAATGCTCGTTCCCGATCATTGTCCTGTGTAAATGGCAACAATCAGCCGATGCTCGTTCATCAGCTGATCGTATAGTTTCTGCAGCAGAAAATATTATCGCTGTTAGCCGCACATCTCCCTGTGTAAACAGATAGACGTGCTGCAGACATGATAGAAATGTATGGGGACGAGTGATCGTGGTAACAAGCACTCGTTCCCATACATTACTCATAATAGCTCCTTGTGAAAGGAGAAAACGAGCGCCGATCAATGAGCTGTCTCATTGATCGGCGCTCGTTGTTACGGCCAAAATGGAAGAATGGAAAGGACTGTTATTTCCAGATCAGGCTACACTGAGTTTGTTTGTAGTTCAATACCATGGAGACGCATATCTCTGCCAAGGAGCTGTGGACACAACACAATAGACCACCACTTTAAAGTCAGAAAGTGATTAATTTTGAAATTAGTTGCAAGACGGTACCTACAGAGGAATGGACAGCTTATTACACTTTTGCTATGGATTCCTGAGTTCCTTTTATACACCCTTAATGACAACTAATTATTTCAATCACATTAAATAACATTCTTTCTGGATGGTGTGATATATGATGAGTCGTAGATCCAGTTAAGTCTAATGTAATAAAACGGGTCAACTACATTGTATGGTTATTTAATTCAAGTATTTTACATTATTTTATTTAATTGCTTGATACATTCATTAATTGTATAGAGACAATAAATGTTGTATAGGCATCAACAGCAATTACAGACTTTACAACAATGAAACATTTGACAGATTCCAATTGTGTATCAATCAACATTAACCTTAATTATATTACTGTCATTACCTAAAGTATGAAGCATGAAGTCAGACGTGAAAAACTGGCTCTTATAATAGAACCCTGACAAATGCAATAGCTAAATAGAACCTGTCTACTCTATTGTCCCCAGGTTGTCACAGATCCAGCCGTGGGCATGAAGCACAAGAGTCAATTTACCTTTACACTGATTTTCTGCGTTCTCAATTTAAGTTGAATGTTGAATGTACTGTGTGTATCACAATGAATATTCGCAAATCATCAATACAGTGATCGTACGCTACTACTATTCATATATGTATGTATTAGAACTCCATGGGCACTCAAATACACTGGTGGCACTGCAAACTGAGGGTGCCTGAGAGGACGGGAGAAGAGGAGCGATGAGCATAGTTATTATTTTTTTTTAAATGTAATTGTCTGAATGGAGGGGGGGGGGGTAATAGGCCTCTATCTAGCAATGCCACACAAAGTGAAATCTACGCCAGACACCCTATAATTTAGACACGGTATATTGAGACGCCGAAATCAGACATTCTTTGCGGTAGTTTTCTGGCGTTAATTATAAGACATTTTTTGGGTCGCTGTAGCCTCACCCCATTTTGCAAAACCACATCCTCTTTTGAGCCTTTTTTTGACTTTTTTACGCCAGAAAACTAACCTGGAGAGATTGATAAATTCCCCCTTAAGGTAAGTTCACACGTAGCGTAAATACTGCAGATTTTTCGCAACGTAATTTGTTGCAGAAAATCCGCAGCATAATACAGTAGCAGCAGAGGGTGAGATTTGATCAAATCTCATCCCCACACTGCGTAAATGATGAGAGGATAAAACGCTCAGAAATTGACCTGCGGTGTGGTTTTTTTAATACGCCGCATGTCAATTGTATTTGCGTAGACGCTACTTATTTGTTGCTTAAAACCCGCAACAAATAGCAGATGTTCCGCAACTCAGAAGAAAACGACTTTATACAAATTCTGTGTTTCTTCGTCCAGGCCAGCCTCCTGGGAAGACATTTTCACCCATGTGACCTCTGAAGCCAATCACAGGCTGCAGCGGTCACATGGGCTGAAACGTCATCCCAGGCTGCAGAACGTCAGGACGTCGGAGGCATGCGTCGCTATTGTGAGTGTCCCTTTTTTTTTTTTTCAGTGCAGGATTTCCGCAGTGGATATTCCGACCGAAAAACTGCACCCCAATTTGGTGAGGTTTTTCAGCCGGAATTCCCTGCGATGACCAGGGCAGACACGCTGTGTGCTTTTACACCTGTGTGAACATAGCCTTATTGTTTGTAGGAATGAACATGATGTAGATATTAGCCAAAGTCTAGTTGTCTGGTTTTACCAGTTATGCGTCTGATCTGGAGTTACAGGTCCGGTTTTGCTCGTAAAGGCTGAAATGTAATATTTGGATTTAAAGTCGATTGTCTGTTTTGTGAACGTAATGTGACATTGTATAAACCAGAATGACTTCTTGTGCCACAATTGCTGTGTTATTATTAGTATTATTATTACTACAGCACTTTACAATCAGAAAATACCAGGTACATAACATGAAAAGAAGTGCTTGTTTTATATAAGGGACCGGCCTTGTGATGAGTCATAAATAATAATGAATGAACCGATCACTCAGCTGTGATCTGTGCAACCATAGGCATAAAGTGCACTGAAGAGTATGCAATAGAGACTGGTTGAATATAATAGACTGTAATATGACTTTGGACCCTGCCACAAACAACCCATCTAATGCCTCATGCACACGACCGTTGTGCCACTCGGGCCGTTTTTGACGGCATCCGAGTGGCACCCAATAGTCTTCACGGGCCAATTCACTTTAGCGGGTGAATCGGGTCTGTGAAAAATTATCTGAGTCTCCGATCCGAGGAAAGATAGGACATGGTCTATCTTTCCTCGGATCAGTGATGGGACTTGGCCGGCGCACACGGTCGTGTGCATGAGGCGTCAGGTTATACAGCTGGCCATACACTGTTTTTATTTATTCATGGTATGAAAAGGATCTGCAAGTGTGATGGCAGGAAGGAGGTGAAGGGAAAGTGAGCCCTAATCTACCCACCGCCCTGTCCCTGCCTACTTGCAACGACCCGCCCTAGGCGACGAGGTACAACTGGGCGGCGGTCCCTACGCTGTCTAAGTGCACAGGAAAACAAACAGGGAACACGCAAGGGAAGGGGCAGTAGCCACGGAACGCCACGAGGAAACGGAGCGGCGAACGAACAGTCAGGACCAGGACGAAGTGAGTAACCCGAGCGGGCACGGAGACAGAAGCAAGCCAGGGGCAAAGCAAAGCAAAGCAAGTCAAGTCAAGGAGAACTGCAGCAAGGCAGAAGCACGGCAGAAGCAGGCTGGAGCAAGCAGCAGTGGGGCCAGGAATCCAAAAGAATAACAAGCAATGAGGAAGAGAAAACTGCAGGTATAAATGGACAGGGGGCGGAGCTAACTCTGACTGACCAGGCCGCGATAGGCTCTCCCACTCCTGAGCCTGCCACCCTGATTGGTGGGAGCCGGTGTCAGTCTAAGAGGTCTGGCCTCAGGTGTCGACTGATTAACCCTGGGAGTCTCCACAGACGTAGTGCCTGGCAGATCCTTTACAGTACTCCCCCTTTTATGAGGGGCCACCGGACCCTTACTAAGAGGACCCGGTTTAGTGGGGAAGAGAAGGTGGAACCTCCTGACCAATACCCCAGCGTGAACATCTCGAGCAGGTACCCAAGTCCTCTCCTCCGGCCCGTATCCTCTCCAATGGACCAGGTACTGGAGGGAGCCCTGGATCATCCTACTGTCCACAATCTTGGCCACCTCGAATTCCACCCCCTCAGGGGTGAGAACGGGAACAGGAGGTTTCCTAGAGGGGGACCAGGACGGGGAGCAGCGTTTAAGGAGGGAAGCATGAAAGACGTCGTGTATGCGGAAGGATGGGGGCAGCTCCAGACGGAAGGATACAGGGTTGAGGACTTCAATGACCTTATAAGGCCCAATAAATCGGGGAGCAAGCTTACTGGACGGGACCTTAAGGCGCAAGTTCCTGGACGACAACCAGACCAAATCCCCGACGACAAACCGGGGGTTAGCAGAACGTCTACTATCCGCCTGAATCTTTTGTGCGCTCTGGGACGCCTCTAGGTTCTTCTGAACCTGGGCCCAGACAGTGCACAGTTCCCGATGAACATCCTCTACCTCAGGATTATTGGAACAACCAGGGGAGACGGAGGAGAACCTTGGGTTAAACCCGAAATTACAGAAAAACGGGGAGACCCCTGACGAGTTACTGACCCGGTTATTCAGGGAAAATTCAGCAAGGGGAAGGAATGAGACCCAATCGAATTGACAGTCAGAGATGAAACACCTTAAATATTGTTCCAGGGATTGGTTGGTCCTTTCCGTTTGGCCGTTAGTTTCGGGATGGAAGGCGGAGGAGAAGGACAGATCAATCTCCAACTTTTTACAAAAGGCTCTCCAAAATAAGGAAACAAATTGTACCCCTCTGTCCGAAACGATATTGACTGGGGCCCCATGGAGACGCAGGATGTGTTTCACAAACAAAGAAGCTAACGTCTTGGCGTTAGGTAGCTTCTTAAGGGGCACAAAGTGGCACATCTTGCTGAAGCGGTCGACTACCACCCACACCACCGACTTGCCCTGAGATGGAGGCAAATCGGTGATAAAATCCATGGAGATATGGGTCCAAGGTCTCTGGGGAATGGGCAAGGGACGTAGTAGGCCCGCAGGTCGGGACCTAGGGGTTTTGGACCTAGCGCAAACCTCACAAGCGGCGACGTAAGCCCTAACATCTTTAGGCAACCCAGGCCACCAATAGTTTCTGGTAATGAGGTGTTTGGTGCCCAAGATGCCAGGATGACCAGATAGAGCGGAGTCATGGTTTTCCCTGAGTACCCTCAGCCGGTATTGCAGGGGAACAAACAGTTTGTCCCCAGGGACGTTCCCGGGAGCTGCACCCTGATCAGCCGCGATATCAGAAGCTAAATCAGAATCCGTGGCAGAGACGATTATACCAGGGGGTAAAATACAAGCGGGATCCTTCTCGGAAG
Source organism: Rhinoderma darwinii (assembly GCF_050947455.1). Classification (NCBI taxonomy): domain Eukaryota; kingdom Metazoa; phylum Chordata; class Amphibia; order Anura; family Rhinodermatidae; genus Rhinoderma; species Rhinoderma darwinii. The sequence continues at coordinate 54,659,446 of NC_134690.1, read as the reverse complement.
GAGGATTGGCCATGAAACTACGTGACAGAGCATCAGCCTTAATATTCTTGGACCCAGCCCTATAGGTAACCAAGAAATTAAATCTGGTAAAGAATAGTGCCCACCGAGCTTGTCTAGGATTAAGCCTCCGGGCCGATTCTAGGAAAACCAGATTCTTGTGATCCGTAAGGACCGTTACCTGGTGTCTGGCCCCCTCCAGGAAGTGCCGCCACTCCTCAAAAGCCCATTTAATGGCTAGAAGTTCGCGGTTGCCAATATCATAGTTACTCTCCGTGGGCGAAAACTTCCTAGAGAAGTAAGCACAGGGGCAGAGATGGGTGAGGGAGCTGGTACCCTGGGACAAGACGGCCCCCACTCCCACCTCGGAAGCGTCAACCTCCACAATAAATGGCTCCTCTTGGTTGGGCTGAATCAGCACGGGGGCCGAGATAAAGCACTTCTTGAGAGTCTCAAAGGCCTGGACGGCCTCAGGGGGCCAATGGAGGACATCAGCACCCTTGCGGGTAAGGTCCGTAAGAGGCTTAGCGACGACCGAGAAGTTGGCAATAAATCTCCTGTAATAGTTGGCGAACCCTAAAAAACACTGTAACGCCTTAAGGGAGGCAGGTTGGACCCATTCCGCCACAGCTTGAACCTTGGCAGGGTCCATGCGGAATTCATGAGGAGTGAGGATTTGCCCTAAAAATGGTATCTCCTGTACCCCAAAGACACATTTTTCAGTCTTAGCAAACAGATTATTCTCCCGAAGGACCTGGAGCACCTTCCTGACATGCTCCACGTGAGAGGACCAGTCCTTGGAAAACACCAGTATGTCATCAAGGTACACAACAAGAAAATTACCCAGGTACTCTCTCAGGATTTCATTAATAAAATTCTGGAAGACAGCAGGGGCGTTACACAACCCAAAGGGCATGACCAGGTATTCGAAATGACCCTCGGGTGTGTTGAACGCAGTTTTCCACTCATCCCCCTCTTTGATGCGGATAAGGTTATATGCCCCCCGTAGATCGAACTTAGAAAACCATTGGGCTCCCTGAACCTGATTAAAAAGATCCGGAATCAAAGGAAGTGGGTACTGGTTCCTTACAGTGACCTTATTCAGGTTACGATAATCAATGCACGGCCTAAGACCACCATCCTTCTTCCCCACGAAGAAGAAGCCAGCACCTACAGGAGAAGTCGAGGGGCGAATGAAACCCTTGGCCAGGCATTCCTGGATATACACCCTCATGGCTTCACGTTCAGGACATGAAAGATTAAATATCCTACCTTTAGGAAGCTTGGCACCAGGCACCAAATCGATAGCGCAATCGTAATCTCTATGGGGGGGCAACACCTCGGAGGCCTCCTTAGAAAACACATCGGCGAAGTCCTGAACGAACTCAGGAAGCGTGTTTACCTCCTCCCGGGGAGAAATAGAGTTAACAGAAAGACATGACATAAGACATTCATTACCCCATTTGGTGAGATCCCCAGTATTCCAATCAAACGTGGGATTATGCAACTGCAACCAGGGAAGGCCTAAAACCAGATCAGACGATAATCCCTGCATTACCAGTACAGAGCACTGCTCAAAATGCATGGAGCCAACCAGGAGTTCAAAAACAGGAGTATGCTGAGTAAAATAACCATTAGCAAGGGGAGTAGAGTCGATTCCTACTACAGGGATAGGATAAGGTAAATCAATACAAGGCATCTTTAGAGACATAGCAAATTCAACAGACATGATATTAGCAGATGAGCCAGAATCCACGAAAGCACTGCCCGTGGCAGACCGGCCAGCAAACGAGACCTGAAAGGGAAGCAAAATTTTATTGCGTTTCACATTAACGGGAAATACCTGTGCGCCCAAGTGACCTCCCCGATGATCACTTAGGCGCGGAAGTTTTCCGGCTTCTTATTCTTGCGCCTGGGACAGGTGTTCAGTAGATGCTTGTCGTCCCCACAGTAGAAGCAGAGACCGTTCATTCTGCGAAACTCCCTACGTTGTCGAGGGGACATGGAGGCCCCGAGTTGCATAGGTACCTCCGAGTCCTCCGTGGAGGGGCGAGGAGGCGGGACCTCGGGGGGGATCGCAGAAAAGTCAGAGGGGAGCACACTGAAGCGTTCTAGCTGACGTTCCCTGAGACGTCGGTCAAGTCGTACTGCTAGGGCCATAACCTGGTCAAGAGAGTCAGACGAGGGGTAGCTAACCAGCAGATCCTTCAGGGCGTCAGATAATCCTAACCTAAACTGGCACCTTAGGGCCGGATCGTTCCACTGAGAAGCTACGCACCACTTCCTAAAATCAGAACAGTATTCCTCAACCGGTCTCCTACCCTGACGTAAGGTCACCAACTGACTCTCGGCTAAAGCAGTCCTGTCAGTCTCGTCGTAAATGAGTCCGAGGGCAGAGAAAAAACGATCAACAGAGGAAAGTTCAGGGGCGTCAGGAGCCAAGGAGAAGGCCCACTCTTGGGGCCCTTCCTGGAGTCGGGATATGATGATACCCACCCGCTGGTTCTCGGAACCTGAGTAGTGGGGCTTAAGGCGGAAATATAGTCTGCAACTCTCCCGGAAGGAGAGAAACGTCTTACGGTCCCCTGAAAACCGGTCAGGTAACTTGAGGTCGGGTTCTAGAGGTGAGGTGGTGCGCCCAACCCTTTGGGCCAGGGCCTGGACCTGTAGGGAGAGGCCCTGCATCTGCTGGGTCAGGGTCTCAAGGGGGTCCATGATAGCGACAGCGTAGGAGAAATGGTAGACTAGGTAAGGGCTTGTTATTCTGTGAAGGCTTGTTATTCTGTGATGGCAGGAAGGAGGTGAAGGGAAAGTGAGCCCTAATCTACCCACCGCCCTGTCCCTGCCTACTTGCAACGACCCGCCCTAGGCGACGAGGTACAACTGGGCGGCGGTCCCTACGCTGTCTAAGTGCACAGGAAAACAAACAGGGAACACGCAAGGGAAGGGGCAGTAGCCACGGAACGCCACGAGGAAACGGAGCGGCGAACGAACAGTCAGGACCAGGACGAAGTGAGTAACCCGAGCGGGCACGGAGACAGAAGCAAGCCAGGGGCAAAGCAAAGCAAAGCAAGTCAAGTCAAGGAGAACTGCAGCAAGGCAGAAGCACGGCAGAAGCAGGCTGGAGCAAGCAGCAGTGGGGCCAGGAATCCAAAAGAATAACAAGCAATGAGGAAGAGAAAACTGCAGGTATAAATGGACAGGGGGCGGAGCTAACTCTGACTGACCAGGCCGCGATAGGCTCTCCCACTCCTGAGCCTGCCACCCTGATTGGTGGGAGCCGGTGTCAGTCTAAGAGGTCTGGCCTCAGGTGTCGACTGATTAACCCTGGGAGTCTCCACAGACGTAGTGCCTGGCAGATCCTTTACAGCAAGTTGGGAAAAAATGGTCTAAATTGACCTTTTCCTCTGTCTACTAGCTCTACTGGATAGTAGAGCGTTACTCCTGGGCCTTATACTAAATAGATCACAAATAGACCGTTATTCCTTTTTGATGACATGGACTGTGTGTGTTCAATGATATTAGGATCATTAGCAGTACAATTAAAAGGTTATTCCCATCTGACATTTATGGCATATCCATGGAATATGCCATAAATGTCTGATAGATGTGGGTCACTGTTGGCTGCGGCATCCAGACGGGGAATCAGTGGAGAGTCGGGTGACCCCCGTTCTGGTCACAGATGCGGGTCTTGGAGCTGGGATCCACATTTATCATATCCTGTGGATATGCCATAAAGTCTAAGATGGGAATACCCCCCTAAGAGGGGACATACACTGTATGAATTGTGGGCACTCAGAATAATTTCCTCTGGTGCACTCAAGGAACCTCATTCTGCCACTAACTAAAGGCAGTAAAGGAGTTCTGGATTTGGTATAGAAGTTATGAGAAATGATGTTAAAATCAAGCCCTGATATTATGTTGTGTAGTTTTAAGAAGTGAGATAAGAATTGATAAAAATATGAGCTTTCTGGATATGTTAAAGGTTAGTCTGAAGAAAGAGCATTCTAGAATACAGGTGCAGCCCAGGAGAAATCTTAGAATGAGTTGGAAGTATCAGAAAGGGAGCGCAATAGCTCATTAGCAGAATGGTGGGGCTTAGCAATATCTTATACAGTTTATATACACAGTATGAAGTGAATGTGAGATAGAGAAACAGACGACTAAGCGTACTTGTTTCTGTGTCTACCTATCATTTTGACCCGTTAGTGACCGCCCAATAGTGGGGGGCGTCCCTGGTCGACCGGGTGAGATCGATATTAGTATCGATCTCACCCGTTGAACCCTTCAGATGCGGTGCAGAATAGCATCTGAGTGGTTTTGGAGAGAGGGAGGGAGCTCCCTCTCATCCCACTGACACCCGGCGATAAGATCGCAGAGTGTCTGTGTTTCCAATGGCAGCCGGGGGCCTAATAAAGGCCCCCAGGTCTGCCTGTAATGAATGCCTGCTAGGTCATGCCGGAGGCACGGCCTAGCAGATGCCTGCCCGTTTTACACGGACAGGTATAATACACTGCAATACAGAAGTATTGCAGTGTATTATAAATGCGATTGGATAATCGCATAGTGAAGTCCCCTAGTGGGACTAGTAAAAAAGTTTAAAAAAAAGTTTAATAGAAAGTGAAAAAAAAAAATAAAAAATGAACCCACTTTTTCCCCCTTACAAACGGCATTATTATTAACAAACAAAATAAAGTAAAAAATTACACATATTTGGTATCGCCGCGTCCGTAACGACTTCAACTATAAACTTAATACATCATTTAACCCGCACGGTGAACGTCGTAAAAAAATAAATAAAAAAACATGCAAAAATTGATGTTTTCTTGAATCCAGCCTTAAAAAAAATGTGATAAAAAGTGATCAAAAAGTCGCATCTACTCCAAAATGGTACCGATAAAAACTACAAGTCGTCCTGCAAAAAAAAATCTCAACTACAATGGCATCGGCGAAAAAATAAAAACGTTGCGGCTCTTCAAATATTGAGACACAAAATCAAATAATTTTGAAAAAAAAGTGTTTTCACTGTGTAAAAGTAGTAAAACATACAAAAACTATACAAATTTGGTATCGTTGCAATCACTACAACCCGCTGAATAAAGTTATGTTGTTATTTATACCACACGTAAGCGGCGTAAATTTAGGACGCAGAAGTGTGGCGAAATTGCTGTTTTTTTTCTATTCCCCCCCCAAAAAAAGTTAATAAAGTTAATCAATAAATTCTATGTACCCCAAAATGGTGCTATTAAAAATTACAACTGGTCCCGCAAAAAAAAAAAAACCTTATACAGCTATGTCGACGCAAAAATGAAAAGGCTATAGCTCTTTGAATGAGACGATGAAAAAAACGTAAAAAATGGCTTGGTCTTTAAAGAGGCTCTGTCACCAGATTTTGCAGCCCCTATCTGCTATTGCAGCAGATCGGCGCTGCAATGTAGATTACAGTAACGTTTTTATTTTAAAAAAACGAGCATTTTTGGCCAAGTTATGACCATTTTTGTATTTATGCAAATGAGGCTTGCAAAAGTCCAAGTGGGTGTGTTTAAAAGTAAAAGTACAACTGGGCGTGTATTATGTGCGTACATCGGGGCGTTTTTACTACTTTTACTAGCTGGGCGTTCTGATGAGAAGTATCATCCACTTCTCTTCAGAACGCCCAGCTTCTGGCAGTGCAGACACAGCGTGTTCTCGAGAGATCACGCTGTGTCGTCAGTCACAGGTCCTGCATCGTGTCAGACGAGCGGGGACACATCGGCACCAGAGGCTACAGATGATTCTGCAGCAGCATCAGCGTTTGCAGGTAAGTAGCTACATCGACTTACCTGCTAACGCCGATGCTGCTGCAGAATCAACTGTAGCCTCTGGTGCCGATGTGTCCGACACGATGCAGGACCTGTGAGTGACGTCACAGATCTGCACTGCCAGAAGCTGGGCGTTCTGAAGAGAAGTGGATGATACTTCTCATCAGAACGGCCAGCTAGTAAAAGTATTAAACACGCCCCGATGTACGCACATAATACACGCCCAGTTGGACTTTTACTTTTAAACACGCCCACTTGGACTTTTGCAAGCCTCATTTGCATAACTACAAAAATGGTCATAACTTGGCCAAAAATGCTCGTTTTTTAAAAATAAAAACGTTACTGTAATCTACATTGCAGCGCCGATCTGCTGCAATAGCAGATAGGGGCTGCAAAATCTGGTGACAGAGCCTCTTTAAGGTCTAAAATAGGCTGGTCATTAAGGGGTTAATGCAGAGGGATTTTGTATACACTGCCACTTCTTCTTCAAGAACGGGGAATAGACATCCCTGTTCATAGGATCAGACTTCTATAACCTGTAGTTAATATACCCTGTGGGTTCAATCAGGGGAGCTGCCTCAGAAAAATGTTTTGTCCTATATAGACAGCCCCTTTAAGTGACATCCTGGCCAGAATAGTGGAGCAATAATGCCACTTTAGTTTCTACCTCCTGCCTCTTACATCAGGCGTGGAGACTTGTAGGTAACATGCATTGCTCAGGCTACTGCACGACAGCCATGGAGTATCCTGCACAAGTCCTATTATAAATAAAAGGAATAAATATTAGGACTCTTCTGCCCAGCATGCTACCTGCATCTCTCCACTCACAATGGAAGATTAGGAAGGAGATTTAGGACACATTCAGATGTGGCAGAATTGCTGTTGAATTCCGCTGCGTACAGTCTGCAATGGAATTCTGCAGCAGCTGTTTATTTACATTTGTTTCTATACATTTTTAGGAAACTTAGTTCAGACGTTGCAGAAAATAACTGTGCAGAAATCTGGCAGCCGTGCAGAATTTCCCCTCCGCAGCATGCTCATGACGTTGCGGAGAAGAAGCGGAATTTCACTGCGGATTTCATCCTTTGCAATGCAAAAACTGAAATCAGTGGCAAGTCCGCTGTGATATCTGCAACGTCTGAATTACCTGTCAAATATGCAAATGTTGCTGCAGATTCATTGCGTAATTGGCCCGAATCTGTAACAACATTTGCAGCGGAAAAATTCCGCCACGTCTGAACATGGCCTTAATGTAAAGTGACATTTTAAAATGTATGATCAGAATTTGGGCTGTCAGATTGACCACAATCAACAAGTCTTGCTACTATGGCTATGAAAAAAGGACAGGGAACGTAGGGTTTAAAGGAGCACTCCAGGCAAAGCTGATCCACTGTGTTATGCCTAGTGCAGGACCGGAGGGAGCGGTGTATCAGACATGGATTCTCTCTTTGGTTTTTCTGTGTCATGAAAAAAATTAAATGGAGTAGAACTTTATATCAAGCCTTGGCATATAGAATAAGCGTTTAGAAAAAAAGGTCTGCTTTTTTATCCTGAAAGTGCGCCACTCCTGTCCATGGGCTGTGTCAGGTATTGCAGTTTCCAGTGAATGGGGCTGAGCTGCAGTACCAGGCACAGCTCATGTGAAGCTTGTTCTGGGGCGAACAAAACAGACCCTATTATCTAATCTCGGACAACCTCTGATCATACAAGTGGTGTATGAGGCTTCATGATCTAGTCTCTAAATGGAGTAAGTGGAGTATGTATATGGAGTCCCAAAAACTAACTAGGACTAAGGGGGGTTTTACATTGGCAGATTATCGTGCAGACAAGTGTTCATAGAGCGCTCGTTGCCGATAATTGCCCTGGGTAGACAGGGGAACGATCAGAAGATGAACAAGCAAACGCTTGATTATCTGCTGGTCGTATCGTATTAAAAAAGTAAAAGATTATATTTGTCAGCAGCACATCACTCTGTATAAACAGGGAGACGTGCTGCCGACATGATGATAATGTATGGGGACGAGCGATCGGAGTAAAGACCGCTCGTCCCCATCCATAGCGTCGTGTGACAGGAGCAAACGAGCGCCGATCAACGATGTCTCGTTGATCGGCACTCGGCTGCATCGGCCGCTTATCGGCCGGTGTAAAAGGCCATTAACCCCTTAAGGACGCAGCCACTTTTGGACCAAATGACACAGCCTCATTTTTTAAATCTGACGTGTATTACCATATGTGGTAGTAACTTGGGAATGCTTTTACCTATCCAAGTGATTCTAAGACTGTTTTCTTGTGACATATTGTACTTTAAGTTAATGAAAAAATTTGGTCGATATATTCAATATTTTTGTGTGAAAAACACCAAAATTTAGAGAAAATTTGCAAAAAATTAGCATTTTCTAAATTCACATGTATCTGCTTGTAAGACAGATAGTTATACTGTAATGATGGGGGTAGGGAAACAGACAAGTGAGCCCTAATCTACCCGCCACTCAGTCCCTGCCTACTTGCAACGACCCGCCCTAGGCGACGGGGTACAACTGGGCGACGGTCCCTACGCTCAGTAAGTGCACGACAGACAAACAGACAAGGGTACACAGAAGGTAAGGGAAATGGGGCAGTTGCCCACGGCAACACCGTGAGCAACAAGAATAGTGAACGAGCCGAGTCAAACCAGGAGTGTACGAGGTACCAAACGCAGAGCAGGAGAGTAGTGAACAAGCCGAGTCAAACCAGGAGTGTACGAGGTACCAAACGCAGAGCAGGAGAGTAGTCAGTAAGCCAGGATCAGTATGAAGCAGGGTCAAATAGTTCAGAAGCTGCAGCAGGGCCAGGAAACCAAACGAGAAGAATCACAAGCAAGGAGGAACAGGAAAGGCAGGTATAAATAGACAGAGGGCGGGAGCTAGCTCCGTCTGGCCAGGCTGTGATAGGCTCTCCCACTCCTAAGCCTGCCATCCTGAGTGGTGGAAGATGGAGTCAGTCTCACAGACATAGAAGCAGGTGCAGACTGATTACCTATGGGCGTTGACACAGAAGCTGTGCCTGGCAGATCCTTTACATATACCACACAAAATAGTTACTAGCTAACATTTCCCATATGTCTACTTTAGATTGGCATAGTTTTTCGAACATCCTTTTATTTTTCTAGGACGTTACAAGGCTTATAAGTTTAGCAGCAATTTCTCACATTTTCAAGAAAATTTCAAAAGCCTATTTTTTTAGGGACCAGTTAAGTTCTGAAGTGTCTTTGAGGGCCTTATATATTAGGAGCCCCCACATATCACCCCATTTTAAAAATTGCACCCCTTAAAGTATTCAAAACAGCATTTAGAAAGTTTCATAACCCTTTACGCGTTTCACAGGAATTAAAGCAAAGTGGAAGGGAAATTTGCAAATTTCATTTTTTTTGCAGAAGTTCCATTTTAATAAAATTTTCCTGTAATACTGAAGGTTTTTTTTTACCAGAGAAACACAACTGAATATTTATTGCCCTGATTCTGAAGTTTTTAGAAATCTCCCACATGTGGCCCTAGTGCGCTAATGGACTGAAACAAAAGACCCAGAAGCAAAAGGAGCACCTAGTGGACTTTTGGGCCTTCCTTTTCTTAAATTATATTTCAGGCACCATGTCAGGTTAGAAGAGGTCTTGTGGTGCAAAAATAAAGGAAACACCCCAAAAAAGACCCCATTTTGGAAACTACACCGCTTGAGGAATTCATCTAGGGGTGGAGTGAGCATTTTTGCCCCACAGGTGTTTCATAGATTTCATTAGAATTGGTCAGTGAAGATGAAAAATTACATTATTTTCCAATAAGATGTAGATTTACCTCAAAATTTTTATTTTTTTCAACAAATAAATGAGGAAAAGCACCCCAACATTTGTAAAGCAACTTCTCCAGAATACGGAAATACCAAACATGTGGTCATAAACTGCTGTTTGGGCAAGCGGCAGGACTCGGAAGGGAAGGCACGCCATTTAGCTTTTGGAGCGCTGATTTTGCTGGATTGATTTCTCTGCACCATGTCGCATTTGTAAAGCTCCTAAGGTACCAGTACAGTGGAAACACCCCAAAAGTGACTCTATTTAGGAAGCTACACCCCTTGAGGAATCCATCTTGGGGTGTAGTGAGCATTTTCACCCCACAGATGTTTCATAGATTTCATTAGAATTGGGCAGTGAAAATGAAAAATGACATTATTTTCCAAAAAGATGTAGATTTACCTCAAGATTTTTACTTTTTTCAACAAATAAATCAGGAAAAGCACCCCAACATTTGTAAAGCAACTTCTCCAGAGTACGGAAATACCAAACCTATGGTCATAAACTGCGATTTGGGCAGGCAGCAGGACTCGGAAAGGAAGGCACGCCATTTAGCTTTTGGAGTGCTGGATTGATTTCTCTGCACCATGTCACATTTGTAAAGGTACCAGTGCAGTGGAAACCCCCCATAAGTGACTCCATTTGGGAATCTACACCCCTTAAGGAATTTTTCAGGTGGTATAGTGAGCATTTTGACCCCACAGGTGTTTCATACACTGGGCAGTAAAAAAATAACATTTAGATTTTTTTTCAAAGAAAATGTTGCTTTAGCCCCAAATTCATAATTTTCACAAGGGGTTAAAGGAGAAAAAGCACCCACAGTTTGTTACGCAATTTATCCTGAATACGGCAATACCCCATTTGTGGAGATAAACTGCTGTTTGAGCACGTGGCGGGGCTCAGAAGGTAAAGAGCACCATGCAACATCTGAGGCCTACTACGATGCCATTTACTGCCCTGTGTCATGAAAACAGAGGCTCTGGGATGTCAAAACATTAGAAACCCAGAAAAGTGACCCCATTTAGTAAACTAAACCCCTCAAAGAATTCATCTAGCGGTATAGTAGGAAGATTTAGATTGTAATGTAACACATTTCAAGGTATTTATCTAGGGGTATAGTGAGAACTTTTAATTTGTGAAGTGACAACCCTCTAGGTATTCATCTAGAGATATAGTCAGAATTTTTAAATTGTGAAGTAACAACCCTCTAGTTATTCATCTAGGGGTATAATAAGAAATACTTTAATCAGCCCCACTTTATCTATGTTCTTGGGAGGACCTTTGATTATAAACTTTTTATGTTCGAGAATTCCCCAAAAAAAAAACAAAAAAAACTTTCATTTTAGTAAATAAGGAGGACAACCTGGAAAACCCGCAATGGAGGCAGAGGGAATGGCAGGTCCCACTACCAACCTACCCACCATTCCATAAAATCCAGCCCAAAAAATAAATCAAAGGCCTCAGCAAAAAAAGATTTGCTGAGACAACCAATCTCATCTGGATTTATTCCTCACCCAGATTTGCAACCTAGGGGAGAAAGACACCCCTTCGGGTATAGTGAGAATTTTTAGTTTTGTTTTAGGTGTTTTTTTTACAAATTTTAAATGATCAAATTTTAAATGGGGCTGGTCAGTAAAAAAAATTATAATTGGTCATGGTCAATATGGGAGACAGAAAAGGTGAATGAAGAATTAATAAATTAAAAATCCAAGGAGGTATGGTATATTTTGAAACATTGTTTCATGCACAGCCCGGGATTTGTGGGACACGTCTCGCATTGGTATGTGGTGTCCTTACGAATGCCTCGCTTGGCGCACACGCTGCATTTTTTTGGGGGCTTCTGTTTTTTTTCAGTAAGGGGGATTTCTGTTGGAAATGCTGACCGGGAATTATCCTGCTGACGGAAGAGACGGATGAACTGCCCTCCCCTTCCTGGTCAGCAAATATCAGGGACTTGATGACCTTTTCCTGAAATTGCAGGAACGTATCTCCACTGCCGGCATATCTGCAGAGGATAAAGGCGTTGTATAAAGCCATCTGTGTAAGATGCACAGACAGCTTTTTATACCATTGGTCTTGCGCATGGCGCTGTATGGTTTTATGACCTGGTCAGACAGGTCAACGCCACCCATATATTTGTTGTACTCCTGTACACAAAATGGTTTGGAACTTGGGTGGTGGATCCACGTACAGGGACAAGGCTGCCTCTGCTGTCGTGCATGCTGGTCAGTAGAAGGACGTCCCTTTTATCCCTATATTTCAGGAGGAGCAGATCGTCGCTGCAGACAGCTCTGCTCTCTCCTAATTTTAGGATCTGACCCAGCAAAGTTTTGGGAAGGCCCTTCTGATTTTTGCGGATTGTTTCGCACACCAATGTGGATCCGGACGATAGAACTTTTAACAATGGGACACTGTTATAAAAGTTGTCCAGATAAAGATGATATCCTTTGCCAAGTAAAGGATGGATAAGATCCCATACGATCTTTCCACTAATTCCTAGGAAGGTGGGGCATTCTGGGGGATCTATTTGGAAGTCTTTCCCCTCATAAACCCTAAAAGAGTAGGTGTAACCGGTGGCACTTTCACAGAGTTTGTAGAGTTTTATGCCGTACTGGGCTCTTTTATTTGGTAGATACTGCCTGAAGTGCAGTCTACCCTTGAAGCTCACTAATGATTCATCCACCGAAATTATTTGTTGGGGGTATAAACTTGGGAAAAAATGTGGGAGTAGTGGGCAATTAATGGTCTTATTTTATACACCCTATCAAAATTTGGGTCCTGTGGGGGTGGGCACAGACTATTATCATTATAATGCAGGAACTTTAGGATAGCTTCAAATCGCTTCCTTGTCATTGCGGTAAAGGGGGGTATTATATAAAATATCACGGTACCAATAGTCTCTAATACTGGGCATTTTTATGAGACCAAAACGTAAAAATAAGCCCCAAATCTTCCGCAATTCCACTGGGTTTTTGGGGGTCCAAATTTGGCTTCTCCCATAAAAAGAGTCGGGGTTCTGGGCGATAAACTGTTCCGCATAGATTTTGGTCTAAATCTAAAAGTCTGAAAAAAAACTTTAAAATAATCAATGGGGCTGAAACCCATAGTTTCAATTTGAATGCCTGAGGGGGCTGTAAATTCAGTCACCTGGGGGTATAATTGTCCGCAGCTTCCCAGGTCAGCTCAGGCAGAGCAGGACCTACGGCTCTTCTGTGCCGACGAGGGGGTGCAGACTCAGAGTCACTGGATGCAGATGATGAAAGCACGAACTGCTCTTCACCTTTACTCGCACTGTCCGTTTCAGAACACATAATTTGAAACGCTCCCTCGGCTGTGAAGACTCTTGGCCATATTAAATAATTGCTACCTAACTAACGAACTGTAACTTTTTTTTTATTTTTTTTTATCAAAAAAGAAACTGTGTTACTCTCAACTGTAGAATGAGAACAGACCAGCGACCCTGCTGTATTCAATTAGTAAGGGTACCCTACCTACCAGGGGAAAAACTAAATGAGAAGTGGCATTGCTACCTAACAGGGAACTCGGGCAGTGGGCAATCTGGGGACACAGCAGGGTGATGGCGACCGGGTACTGCGACAGGTGATAGATGGGCACAGATCATAGCATGGCAGAAGGACACTGTGAGGGACTGAAATTATATAATTATATATTTTTCTTAACCAGTGGGCACCAAAGGTTGGTGATCACTGGTTAAAGGGCAGAAAAAGGGCAGATCGCTGTTTTTTTTTTGTTTTTTTTTTAACAATCTTCACTGTATTTTCACTTGCCTCCGACTCTGACAAGCTCTCTGACAGGAATGAGCTTGTCAGAGACGGAGATGCCGGAAAAACACTGCTCCTGCACTGTCATTGGCCTGTCAGTACTGACTGGCAAATCACAGCTCTTGCCGGCACGGGACCACTCCGATTGGTCCTGTGCTACGAGTCCTGCTCGGCAACTGTCTATGACAGTTGCGATCAGGACGCTGTCACCGTGTCTGTTGACATGGTGATAGTTTGAAGCTTGGGCGTAACTGTACGCCCGAGTGCGGGAAATCACTTTGATTCTGGACGTACAGTCACGCCCAATCGCGGGAAGGGGTTAAGTTATACAAATGTAGCAGAGCTTATTTTGTCACTTGATACATTGTTTCTTGGTCATAATAACAGATTAATATATTTCTATAGGTTTATCTGCAGTCCTAGGTAAAGCCACAGATAATACACTGTGATATGATGAGTTGCGCCAAATGCAGGGGCGGACATACCGCATGTGCAGCCGGTGCAGCTGCACAAGGGCCCCGCGTGGGAAGGGGGCCCGTTCCTCTGCTGGCCGACTCAGTTCTCAGCTGCGCGATGCTGAGGACTGAGACAGAGGCCCGTGGACAGTAGCTGCGAGCCCATCAGCGGGCCCCCCGTGGACAGTAGCTGGGCAAAGAAAATGTGGGCAAAGAAAATAAAAAAACTATACTCACCTCCTCCCTCGCCTCCGTTCACCCGCCGCAGCCCCCATCCTCCTGTCTCGGTCTGTGTTACAAGTGTACAAGGCTGCACTGGTGACGCGCTGCCGATGGCACGTGACCGCTGCTGCCAATAACTCCTCATTGGTGTGCTGCTGAGGACAGTAGTTCCACAGCAAATCGCTGTTGAGGGCATTGATTGGCTGCAGCGGTCATGTGCCATCGACCGCGCGTCACCACAGCAGCTTTGTAAACACAGAAAGGGATAGGGGCTGCGGAGGGGGAACGGAGGCGCCGGAGGAGGTGAGTATAGGTTTTTCATTTTCTTTGCCCACATTTAGGGACTTAGTTTAGATAAGAATTTAACCCGGAAAAAAATGTGTTACTTGTGTTCTAAACTGGTAATAAAATGTACAATATAAATCTTCCTTCATAATTTTTATTAGTAAGGTTTATTTTTATATGCATATATATGTTTAGGTAACTTTGTCGGTATTGGGGGGGGGGGGCGGGGGGGCCCTGGCACATTATCTGCACAGGGGCCTTTTGCAGTCTGTGTCCGCCACTGGCCAAATGAAAATACTAGCTCAGCTACATCTATATGTATCTCAAGGTCTGTGGTCTGTAACTATGGTTTGTAATAAAACTGACCTGCAAAATGCAAGTCGGTGGATACAATGTGCTGTTTCAATGGCCACACCAGTTAAAGGCTGTAACCAAAACAAACCACCTTGCCCTCAGGGGAAGCCTCTGGTAATCTCACAGTGGTGACAGCGTAAACTTGTAATACTGTACACAGACACAATGCACTCTGGAGCCAGCAAGGATTTGTGGCAACTGACAACATGTCCCGTCCCTTCTGCTCTGATAAGACGGCTGCATAAGTAATGTCTGCCAAGGTAAGTAGTAAAATGTTAGGATATGTGAAAATGTGCAATTAGATCTGTAGGAATTCAGAAATTAGGGACTAACCCAGCGCACACACATTCAATTCCCGAAGAACCTGCAGATTACACAAAATCTGCTGACAATTTGAAGTTTATAGAAGCAGCAGGACAGTCCCCCCAATGTCAACAACTGGTTTAGGCTTCGTTCACATCTGCGCCAGGGTCCCGTTCCGTCTGAGTTTTTGTCAGAACGGGACCCTGATTGACACAAAAAGTAACCATAGGTTTCTGTTTCCATCACCATTGATTTCAATGGTGAAGTATCCGGTGCCAATGGTTTCCGTTTGTCTCCGTTGTGCAAGGGTTCCGTCGTTTTGATACAATCAATAGCTTAGTCGAAACGTCGGACATGGAGCCCTGACGCAGATGTGAACGAAGCCTTAGATAAGAATAGTGCAAGTCTAATTTCAACATTACAAACCTTTGTTTCCCTAGGTTTATTCCTCTCTCCCCATATAAAAAAATGTTTTTGCTTGACTTATTGAAGCGAGCATTTTTATGGGTGAGTTGTCCTGATTTATCACATTAAAAATTCTTAGGCCCTGTGCACACTACATGTTTTTACTGCCGTTTAGCGTGTACGTCGGGAAAGCTCCCAGCGTACATGCTCAATGTGCCAACAGGGCTACCTTAACACGACGGAGACCAAATGAGTATCTTAGAGCCCCCCCCAGAGCATAATGCCCCCTTTTTTTTAAAAAAAAGGTCATTTTATTAAGTCCTCCTAGCATACAGCGGTACAGAAACAAAAGTACAAAATAATGTTGCATAGAGTAAGTAGTACAATAGTACCAAGCGTAAGAGGTCAATTATTAACAAAAACCATACAGATATATAACTTTACATATCGATATGCATATATATTAGAAAACAAAAAACAACATCTTCACTAACAGCCTTTCCTTATCAGCAGAAAAAATACAATAGAATCTGATGAGTCCAGTGGAGGAACAGGGGACCACAAAGGGATGTCAGCAAAGTTCAAGCCCAAACAATCTGAGCAATGTCAAGTCTATGAACTGGTATGAGGATTGGCTATCCAAGAGCCCCATGCCTTAAAAAAACTTATCAGGGCACAAACGTGCTTCATACATGAGTTTAAAAAGTGGCAGGGTAGGATTACCCAACGCAATCTATGCTGACGATGTAGGAACCGCGTATGTTTCCAATTTAGGAGTATAGTTTTTTTGGGCATAAAATAATAGGACTGTCATAAGAGATCTAACAGCGATAGTAGGTATAAGGTCCTCTACCAATAATAAGAGACAAGTTTGTGGTTCAAGTATACGAGGAAGTCCTACTTTAATCTCAAGTAATTCTAATACCTCAGCCCAGAAATGATTAATAATCTGACATTCCCAGAACATCTGTAGGATGAAGCCACCATCTCCCTGGCAACGCGGGCAGAGAGGAGTAGGTATGCGTCCCATTATAACAAATTTGGGGGGGGGGGTATAGTCATTTTGATGGAAAAATGTTACTTCAGTAAGTCGATCTCTCGTAGATATCAAGGGACCTGTTAAAGCAGATAGTATTGCCTTATGATAATCTGTTGAAATGGAAGAGAGAGTCTAAAACCATCGGTCCAGGGCTCTATCAAGTTTAGGCCAAGCTCACATGACTGTTGCGAACCTTTGAGGTGCATCTGTGCCAGGGGCTTAGCTAGGGGGGGCAGGCGGGGCATGTGCCCCGGGCGCAACTTAGAGGTGGGCGCCAGCGCCACCCCCTCTTGCACTATAATGGTACCAGCGTCTATAGGACACAGGTACAATTAGAAGCAATGAATTGCCGGGTACGTTCCGTGCCCGGCCATTCAGCGCCTTTCCACGAGTGAAGCGGTGCGATACTATGCGCCGCTTGCGTCATTGAAAGGCGCTGAATGACAGGGAAAGTCATTCTGCCCAGCCAATCAGCGCCTTTCATAGACGCTTCGTTCAACCCCAGGAGACCTGCGCAGAAGAGAGCAGGTCTCCATTGCTGCCGGACGGGATTAAGGTGAGTTTAAATAGTTTGTTATTTTATTGTAATAAAAAAGTGTGTGGCTTTATCTCCGGGGGGGGGGGGGGGCTATCTATGGAGCACTATATACAGGGGTGGGCTATATCTACAGGGGGGCTATATACAGGGGTCGGCTATCTGTGGAGCACTATATACAGGGGTGGGCTATATCTACAGGGGGCTATATACAGGGGTCGGCTATCTGTGGAGCACTATATACAGGGGTGGGCTATATCTACAGGGGGGCTATATACAGGGGTCGGCTATCTGTGGAGCACTATATACAGGGGTGGGCTATCTATGGAGCACTATATACAGGGGTGGGCTATATCTACAGGGGGGCTATATACAGGGGTCGGCTATCTGTGGAGCACTATATACAGGGGTGGGCTATATCTACAGGGGGGCTATATACAGGGGTCGGCTATCTGTGGAGCACTATATACAGGGGTGGGCTATCTATGGAGCACTATATACAGGGGTGGGCTATATCTACAGGGGGGCTATATACAGGGGTCGGCTATCTATGGAGCACTATATACAGGGGTGGGCTATATCTACAGGGGGGCTATATACAGGGGTCGGCTATCTGTGGAGCACTATATACAGGGGTGGGCTATATCTACAGGGGGGCTATATACAGGGGTCGGCTATCTGTGGAGCACTATATACAGGGGTGGGCTATCTATGGAGCACTATATACAGGGGTGGGCTATATCTACAGGGGGGCTATATACAGGGGTCGGCTATCTGTGGAGCACTATATACAGGGGTGGGCTATATCTACAGGGGGGCTATATACAGGGGTCGGCTATCTGTGGAGCACTATATACAGGGGTGGGCTATCTATGGAGCACTATATACAGGGGTGGGCTATATCTACAGGGGGGCTATATACAGGGGTCGGCTATCTGTGGAGCACTATATACAGGGGTGGGCTATATCTACAGGGGGGCTATATACAGGGGTCGGCTATCTGTGGAGCACTATATACAGGGGTGGGCTATCTGTGGAGCACTATATACAGGGGTGGGCTATATCTTACAGGGGGGCTATATACAGGGGTGGGCTATATCTTACAGGGGGCTATATACAGGGGTGGGCTCTCTATGGAGCACTATATACAGGGGTAGACTATATGTGGAGGACTATATATAGGGGTGGACTATATGTGGAGCACTATATACAGGTGTCGCTATATCTACAGGGGGCTATATACAGGGGTGGGCTATCTGTGGAGCACTATAGGGGGAGCTATTTGTGGGACACTATATACAGGGGTGGGCTATATAGGGGCACCATCTACAGGGGGCTCTATGGCAGGCACTATCTACAGGGGGCATGGTGTGTGTGTGTGTGTGTGTGTGTGTGTGTGTGTGTGTGTGTGTGTGTGGGTGTGTGTGTGTGGAACACGGTGTATGGTATGCTATTACATTTAGGGGCTTAGTTTGTGGTATAATGAGAACTTTATCTTTGTTTATAGATGTAGAAATGTTGGAAAAGTGAGAAGCTGAAGACATCTGAGCGGCAAACTGCAGAAATGGGCTGTGACCGGGAGAAGTCATCATAGAGGTCTGGATCGGATGGAGAAAAAGAACTAGAATCTGAGACGTCACCGGTGAGTCACTTAATGTAAATGTTTATTCTGCCTCTAATCAGTACTGTAGTCACTGTATGATCTGCAGCGAGATGATGGGTGGTATGATTATTATATGATTTATTTTTTGTGAAACCGCATCTCCCAGAATATCCTTACCATTGTTCGGGCCATGCTGGGAGCTGGAGACAATTTAGTGCAAACTTATACGGCAGGGGTTACACTAAATTGAGCTGTATTTGGGCCGGTGTTGTATTTATGTACAGAGCTTGGTTCTGGAGCTGTATTTATGTACTGAGCTTTGTTCTGGTGCTGTATATATGTAATGAGCTTTGTTCTGGTGCTGCATGTATGTAATGAGCTTGGTTCTGGTGTTGTGTATAGAACTATATTGCTTGTAAAATGTACAAATCTTTTTATGCTCGAGTTACATAAAAAAAAAAAATGTGTAAAAGAAATAACACGTCATTGATTTGTAGAGAAAACAAACATGCCGAGGGGGAAGGAGATGTCGGCAAAGAGGTTGGGGGGGGGGGGGGGTGCCAAACTGAATCTTTGCCCCGGGTGCTGGAGAACCTAGCTGCGCCTCTGATCTGTGCTGTACGCTGCGGGTCGCGCTATCACGCATCCCTCCATAGACTAGAGTCTATGGAGGGATGCGTGAAGCACAAAAAAATAGGACATGTCCTATTTTCTCATGAACCCTTCACACGGTCGATTGAAACAACGGTCGTGTGAACGGCTCCATTGAATTACATAGGTCCGTGTAATGGCCGTTATTTTAACGGCCGTCACACGGACGTATAAATTATGGACAATGGTTTAGCCAACATCTCCTGCATCACCCAATCCTCCACCGGGGATGTACATAGCCTAACATTATATCCTGCAAATTGCGACCACAGAGCGCGTCTAAGCTGGAAGTAACGGAAGCTAAGATGGGTCGTGATCTGGTGTTTGGATCTAAGTTATGCAAAGGTAGCTACCACGTTCTCTAAGGTCAATATACCCAGGGCTGCCCACTTACTAGGGTTAGGAAGCCTCCGTAACTGCGGCAGAAGCAGGTTATACCAGAGTGGTGTCCTAGGTGACCAGGACCGCTCCTCTGATTTAAAGAGCAGCATTGATCTCTGCCAAACGTTCAAAGTAGTGTCCCGAGAGGGGGGGCTGTTCATAAATAGAGTTTACCGGTCTTTAGTCGAGAGTCGAGAAGTGAAGCTTCCAGCTCAGTACAGGTATTAAAGTGTCTATGAGTAAACCACCACCAGACATAAACCAGTTGGCTAGCAAGGAAGTAGAGATATAAATTCGGCAGGGCTAGCCCACCCTGTTCAGTGTGTAGTTGTAGTGTGCCCAAAGTTATTCTAGGAGTACCCCCTACCCAAATAAAAGATCGAAGATCTTTGTCAATATTGGAGTAGAGCGATAATGGTAGCCATACAGGAGAATTGTGAAAAAGGTACAGAAATATAATTAGGGACTTCATTTTAAACAAATGAATTCTGCAGGTAACTGTGAGAGGGAGGTGTTTCCATGTATCAAAATCCATCTTGAGACGCTGTAGCAGAGGAGATATTATCAGGTATAAAACTATAAATATCAGAGCTAATCCCTATGCCTAAATAGGTAATTTTGTCCACCCATTGAAGTATGGAAAGAAGTGCAACCTCCCGAGCTACATCATCTATTTCCATCACTAAAGATTTGGACCAGTTCACACCAAGTCCAGAGAAGGATGTAAATAAATCAAACAGAGATAACATCGCCTGTAGAGATAGACCTGGATCATTGCGGAATAGTAGCGTATCATCCACGTAGAGAGAAACACGCTCCTCCCTTTCACCCATCTCAAAACCCTTTATATCAGGAGACACTCTTATAGCTAGTGCTAGTGACTCAATCGCCAATGCAAAAAGGGAAGGAGATAGCGGGCAACCTTGTCTAGTTCCCCGGGCCAGTGTGAATGAGGGGGAGATGTGACAATTGGTCTTAATACTCGCTATAGGTTGCGAGTATAGTAACTGTACCCATTGAATAATATAATGCCCCTTTAGTGTCCCATGCAGTATGATGCCCCTATAGTGCCTCTCCACACAGTATGATACCCCATAGTGCTCTCACACAGTATAATGCCCCCATAGTTCCACCACACAGTATAATGCCGCCATAGTGTCCCCACACAGTATAATGCCGCAATAGTGTCCCCACATCATGATGCCTCCATAGTCCCCCACACAGTATATTGCCCCCATAGTGCCCCCAGACAGTATAATTCTCCTATGGTATAGGAGAATTATACAGTATAATGTCCCAGTATAATACTATACAGTATAATGTCCCAATAGTGCTCATGATAGTATAGAGCCATCATAGTGCTCCCCACAGTATAATGCCACCATTGTGCTCTCCACAGTAAAATGCCCCCACAGTGATCCTCACAGTATCATGCCCCCATAGTACCCCAATAGTATCATGCCCCCATTGTGCGCCCAACAGTATCATGCCCCCATGGTGCACCCACACAGAATCAGTTCACATAAAAATAACCAAATGAATATTCCCCTAGCCCTGATCACAAAATGAATAAAGCAGATCATTCTGCAGGTCTCCTCCTGTCTGTGCTGTGTGCGGCTCAGCGCAGGCAGGCACACTGACGTCACTGCCTTGCGCCTGCCTGCACCGAGCCACTGACGGCAGGTGTCACAGGGAACTGACATCATTGTATTGAAATTTATGTGCATCCTTAGGATGCAGATACAGTTAAAATAGGGGAAAGCAGCTGGCCTCCCAGGGCAGGGGGGTATCGCCCAGAATCCGGGACTGTCCCGCTGGAGTTGGGATGGTTTAGAGGCATGCTCATGGTTTGCGGCATAACTGGGCAGGTTTGCTGTTCAGCGCACTAGGAAGGTTAGGTGACAAACCAAGTGGGAAATGCAAAAGCAGCGATCTTGATTGTCACTAGGGTTACATTTTTTTAATTTATTGACCATTTGTATGGGGGCGGGTAGTCTTATCACAGGGGGAGGGGGAAGGTACTGTGCCCGGCACGGGTCTCTACCTTGTTACACTCAACAGACTGAATTACACTTTAATTTATGCCACTTTCTGGCAAAATTATAATAAATTTGTTTAGCCGCAGGTGGCCCCCACCTATTTTTCTACTAAGCCTCAATCGCTTTTTTCAACTGCCCCATAGGCGGCGCAAACTGCCCAAAAGTTGCAATATTTCCCACAAATTAGACTTTTGGGTCTTTCGCGACTTTTCTAGAATAGAAAGGTTAGTAATTTCCCCCCCATCGTGTTTTGTAACCAGCAGATTCATATGAATCATGTAACAGAGTAACTGTCTTAGTAACCAGGATCAATGGCTATTCTGATATTAGGACCTATTCCTAGGTCAAAGGTCATTGGACAGCCAATAACTATTAATCCTAAAATATCAGCCTTAGTGGATCCAAGGGAATTTTCCAAGGGATGTCAAAACCCCGTCTGTTAGAGGGAAGAGATAGGCCCCATGCACATGAACGTGCTTTTGTGGCTGCAATTCCCTCGAAAATCCACTGGAGAATTGCGGCCCCATTGATTCCTATGGGGCCATGCACACGACCGTGGTTTTCACGGTCCGTGCATGGCCCTGGAGCCTGGACCGCAGAAAGAACGAACAAGCTTTATTACGGCCGTGTTCTGCGGTCTGGGCTCATTGAAAATAATGCGGGCAGCTCGCGGCTGTCACTCCGTGGCCGGCCGACCCAGAAATCACGACCGTGCACATGGCTACGGTCGTGTGCATGAGGCCTTAGACTTAGCACGACCATGTATTACATAGTTGCACCCAGGGCCGACCATAGGATAGATGGCGCCACGTGCAAAATTATCTTTCGGCGCCCCACCCATATCATTAAAAAAATGCCCCATAAAAAAGTATAATGCTCCCAGTATAATGCCCCTCCACAGTATAATGCCCCTTTAGTGACCCACATAAAGTATAATAATAATATTTAATAATATAATATTTTATAACACCTTCAAGGACACAGAATTTTTCCTCTAAATCTGCCCACACAGTATATTGCTCCCTGTAGTGCCCCTACACAGTATAATGTCCGCTTAGTGGCCTCCACACAGTATAATGCCCCCTCCCTTGGCTGCTACACACAGCCTCCCCCTTGTAGATAGTGCCCCATGTAGATTGTGCCTTACAGCCTCCCTGTAGACAGTGCCATAATCCCCACCTCCCCCTTGGAGACAGTGCCATACAGCCCCCCACCTCCCCCTTGTAGACAGTGCCACACATCCCCCACCTCCCCTTTGTAGACAGTGCCATGCAACACCCCACCTCACTCATGTAAACAGTGCCATACAGCCCCCCTCCCCCTTGTAAACAGTCCCATACAGCCTCCCACCTCTCCCTTGTAGACAGTGTTATACTGCCCCCACCTCCCCCTTGTAGACAGTGCCATACAGCCCCCACACCTTCCCCTTGTAGACAGTGCCATACAGGCCCCCACCTTCCCCTTGTATACAGTCCCATACAGCCCCAACCTCCCCCTTGTAGACAGTGTTATACTGCCCCCACCTCACCCTTGTAGACAGTGCCATACAGTCCCCCACCTTGCCCTTGTAGACAGTCTCATACAGCCCCCCACCTCCCTCATGTACACAGTGCCATACAGCCCCCAACTCCCCCTTGTAGACAGTGCCATACAGCCCCCTACCTCCCCCTTGTAGACAGTGCCATACAGCCCCCACCTCCCCCTTGTAGACAGTGTCATACAGCCCCCACCTCCCCCTTGTAGACAGTGTCATGCAGCCCCCACCTCCCCTTGTAGACAGAGCCATACAGCCCCCCACTCCCGCTTGTAGACACAGTGCCCCCAAACAAAATAAATTGTACTCACCTAGGCCCCGTTCCCACGACAAAATGAGCTGCTCCACAACGCCGAGGATGGGATCCTTGCGTAGGCCGGCGTGATCCTGAAGCCTAGTACATCGTTTCCCAACCTTTTCAGACTCGAGGAAAAAAAATTTCCTCAGAGGCACCCCTACCAAAAATTGTTTATAAAAAGACAGAAAACTGCTAAAAACAAACACTACACTCTAAGGGTATGTTCACACAACGTTTTTTGTAAGGCAGAAAATATCTGCCTCAAACTTCCTTTTTGCGTTTTTTTAAGCCGTTGAAGCAAATGCAAAAGACACAGGCAAAAAAATCACTGCAAACGAGCGCCGCAGGTATTTTCTGCCTCCTATTAATTTCAATTGGAGGTTAGAGGTGGAAACCACTTGAAGAACAACAGCCCATCACTCACACTAAAATGATCATCAGCTCCCCACTCACAGTAAAATGACCATCAGCCTGCCACTCACAGTAAAAGGACCATGAGCCCCCCACTTACAGTAAAATGACCATAAGCCCCCCACTCACAGTAAAATGACCATCAGCCCGCCACTCACAGTAAAATAACCATCAGC
The DNA here is from genome assembly GCF_050947455.1 of Rhinoderma darwinii. NCBI lineage: Eukaryota > Metazoa > Chordata > Amphibia > Anura > Rhinodermatidae > Rhinoderma > Rhinoderma darwinii. The sequence continues at coordinate 54,635,355 of NC_134690.1, read as the reverse complement.
CCCCAACTCACAGTAAAATGACCATGAGCCCGCCAACTCACAGTAAAATGACCATGAGCCCCCCACTCACAGTAAAATGACCATCAGCCCGCCACTCTCACTAAAATGACCATTAGCCCGCCACTCACAGATGCCCCCTGTAGATTGCGCCACACAGCCCCATGTAGGTAGTGCCACACAAGTACTTGTAGATAGTGCCACACGGCCCCCTTATAGGTAGTGCCGCACAGCCCCCTTGTAGGTAGTGCCACACGGCCCCATTGTAGGTAGTGCCACACGGCCCCCCTTTAGATAGTGCCACACAGCCCCCTTGTAGGTAGTGCCACTCATCCCCCTTGTAGGCTGTGCCACACACAACCCCCTTATAGATAGCAACCCCACCTTCCTGCAGATAGCTCCACTGTAGCTCCCTGAAGGAGCGTAATCCCCCTGTGTATTCCGCTCCTGGACGAAGCGCTTCATGTCTCTGTCCATAGTGGACAGTGACATCTGGGGGAAATCGTGAAGCGCAATTCCTGTCCACAGCGTTGCCGACGCTGTGATTGGGGATTCCAGTCCAGGAGAAGCCCCTGATGTAAATGTCCACTTATGGACAGAGACATCAAGCGCTCCGTCCAGTCACAGGGGGATTCCGCACCTTCAGGGAGCTACAGTGGCGCTAGTAGATAGCAGAGCAAGGAGATACCTCCCTACTCTGCTATAGTGTTCAATAGTATCTGCGTCCTAAGTACGCAGATACTTTTGAATGTGGCATCGCTACTGCTGTAGCAGCCACAGCAGCTGCTAGCGGCACCGCCGGCCATGAGGGAGCCTGCCCCGACAGGCAGCACGGGCACCCACATGCCCGTGACGCCGCTATGACTGCTACAGCGGTAGGGACACCACTGGGAGAAGCGCCCAGGCAGCTGCTGAGTCGCCGGGCCCGGGCGATTCGGAAACAAGCAGGGGAAGGGAGCCAGAGCAGTGCCCCTTCCACCTGCTGGAGTGATGCGCCCTGTGCAATGGCATAGTTCGCAAACCCCTTAGGCCGGCCCTGGTTGCCCCTTATTTTAATGTACACCCATGTACTAGCAGAGATCAGCAGATTATCAGCAGGTCCTCATATAGTAAAGGGGTTGTCCAGATGGATAACCTCTTTAACCCCTTAAGGATGTAGAAATTTTTGGCCTCAAGGATGAGAAACTCTTTTCCATCTTGGTGTTCCAAATTGCATATTTTTTTTAGATCTTTGCGTCTACGCAGTTGTATGGGTTTGTGTTTTTAAGCGTAGCTTGTGTGCAATTATTGTGGGGTACTTCCGCATTTTAGTTTAATCTTTACTAACTTAAATTTGGGAGTACCTAAACTAAGTGGGCATAGATATATATATTTATATTATATGTTGTTACTGTCATGAGGATCCAAATATGTGAGGTTCTCTTATGTTCTATGTTTTTTATGAAATAAAATATGTAGTTGTTTTTCAAATTGCGTTTCTGGTCATTTTTTTTTTTTTTTAATGTTTCTTTTTTTTTTATATACATTAAAGTTTTTAGTCCCATATAAAGACTTCAACTTTCCACCTTCATTTTTCGAGTAACAATATTCGGTCATATACCATCATATTGTGCCTGTGCATAGAAATATCCACAGTTGCCTATTAGGACATTTACTATAGACTACCGTGTGGACCTTTGTCAGGTCCCAGGTTGTTTCCGTGGTGACGCTAGCCCCGACGATTAAATATGGCCATACACTAGAGATTTTGGATGTCCGAAACGCAGATTTAGACCATTTTCTGCCAGCTGTTGGAGCCTTTTCGTGACCCGAACGAGCATCATGATGATAGAGCCGCTTTAAGGTACCAGGACCGGTAATCACCACTACAAGGAAGATCCCGCCCTCGTATAGTGCTGCGATCATGGCACTGAAGGGGTAAACTGACGGGAATTGATTACATCTGTGTATTACATCCGTGTTTCCGCCACTGATCTCGTGGATACACCGGCATTACCTTAGAGGTTATCATGCTGAAATTGCTTGTCACAGTGCTACAACTGACAGTCGCCCATGATGTGTATTTTCGTCATAGGGCGTGGAGAAATTAAAGGGTTCCAATCATGATTCTTCAAATTATGTTTATTGTTGGCTAGGCTTTCCCTGTACAGTGAAGAAGTATGCAGGCAGGAGATTGGATCTATAACAGGTGCACTACTAAGTGTAGTGCGTGTGCCAGTCATCGAAGAAAGTTGTGTGCTCATTATAAAAATGATTTATTTTTTTTTATATCTAGTTTTAAGTGTAGTGATTGTATAATGGAAAGTTCAGCAACTTTCTAATATACGTTGGATTTAATTTCCTTATCATTGTCAAGATCTCTGCTTGCTTCAGTGAAACATTCTTGTGTATATCCAAAGGACTGTACACAAGTGACAGAGATGCACAGGAGAGAGCTTTAAAGAGTTCTCTTTACTTAAAGAGAACCTAGCGGCGTCGGAGCTGTGCACGCGCACTCTCACTCTTCAGCTCTTGGCAGACAAGGACGACAAGACTGTGATCCCTCGCGAAATATCACACAGTTTTGTCGTCCTTGTCTGCCGAGAGCTGACGAGTGAGAGCGTATGCGCACACAGCTCCGACCCCGCTGCTGACGATACTCCCGCCGCAACAGAACAGAAGAAGAAGAATTCACATTCTTCCCCTCTTCTGTTCAGTGGTGGCGGAGCGGCGCGCACACGCTCTCCTCTCCCCAGCTCTTGCTGTGACACTGTCCGTAGCTGATTGGACAGTGTCACAGCGATAGTAACACGCCCCCTTGCCAATTACACGCCCTGTTGACAGTTCAGGGGGCTATTTAAATATTGCGCATAAAATATAACGGCACCAATATCTAAATAACGGAGGAGGGTAGGAATTTTTTTTAAAGTGCCCCAGGATCTATGCAGCCCTGCCCATTACATGCGGCACTCAGCTGCACATGTATGGGGAGGTGAAAAGTTCTCTTTAAACATACATGTCATCTGCCGGTGACTGTGTCTGATTATAGCTGCATTCCCTTGTATAGTCTGCAGCGTGATAATACTCTGCAGAGCGCCAGTGTATACCTGGTATCTGACCGCTATATGGGCATTGTATGGCGGTATTATTAGTTATAATTTTGCTTGTACTGTATAGTGGTGGTGAACACTTGTCCCTGAAAAAGCGGGATTACTCCTGTCCCTGATCACTTCATTAGGTGTTTCTATGTTTCAATTTTATTTTCCATCTTATGTTGATGTTGTGGTTTACATAATATTTCAGGGAGGGGCGCGACCAGGTAAGGTACATTTTTTTGCAGTCCACTTTACAAGCTGCCATTTTTCTGCTGTATGAGGGGGGGGGGGGGGGTTTGGCACCGGTATTGAATGTGGGCTGGTGGGGTTTGTGTGCCAGAACTATTTTTTGGTCCCAGTACAGCCGTGGATGTGCCCTTTTGGCACTGGTCAGTATTTTATTGGCTCTCCTGGGAAAGTTCGTAGCCCGTACACCGCAAACCCCACCTCTACCAGGAGTGATGACAAAGAACTGATAAAAACCAAATTTATTTCAGCTATCGGTGAGGGTCTCAGGAACCGGATCCCACTGATCAAAACTTCTGACAAGAGTCCTGAAATCGTTTTCTTTTGCCAAGCTCTCAAAGAATCTGTTCAGTCCTTTTGTGATGTACAATATAGTCGCCATTACAGGCTTCTGAATGGCAAATCCATTTCTTCCCAGACTACTGAATGGCAAATCCTCCCGAATATACGGTAACATTTCCCTCTCCAATATTAATCAATAAGTAGACCCAATGTTAATTTACAGTCTAGGAAAGTTGTGATTCCGATTTTTTTTTGTGTGGAAGGGATGTTACATGTATAAGGGACATTAAAAGACACAATAGATGTTTATATCCTTTAGAACATAGGAGACGTCCTCTCTTGTCTTATATAGTAATAGGATACAATGGTGATCAGTGAACATACAAGAGCCCCTTATATAATGTATACTGGTGATCTGCTCTTTCTAGGGCCAGCTCCAATTTGTAACCCTTTAATTGCTTGTTTGGTCACCACGGAATAAATGAGTTGTTGTGCGTTATAAGTGTATCGTACGGTACTTCCTATCAGTTGTTGTCCATTGATTCCATGTAGTTCTTCTGCAGTAATTCAGTTCTACAACCACAACTCTTGCTACACTGCCCATGTGTTACACTTCATGTATAAGTGGGTTTTTTCACTTGGGTGCCAGTAGTTTTGAATTATGTGATCCCCTCTATATGCCAGTGTGCAGTACTCTTAGTGCCAGTGTCTAGCTATGATGCCCACCATGCCAGTGTGCAGTACTCATAGTGCCAGTGTCTAGCTGGGATCCCCACCATGCCAGTGTGCAGTACTCTTAGTGCCAGTGTCTAGCTGGAATCCCCACTGTGCCAATATCCATTTAAGATATGATGCTTTTGGTGGCATCCTGCAGGGAACGTACAGTGCTCATTTTCCAAAGATGGAACATTCCTCATTTTTAAATAGATTTCCTTGGTGCTGAAATCTGGTTGACATTTGATCCACTGCCTTAGTTCCTATATAGCTTTCAGCGCCTGTGTATGAATGAGATGCCAGAACCCAAAGTGTCAATGTGCTGATAATGTTCACTAGAGAATGATGCCCTAAGTGGCAGAGCCCCATCTCTCAGGACCAGTGTCCAGCTGAGCTGTGATTCCCTGAATTCCAATGTTCATTTCTCTCAGTGGATATACACAGGTGAAATGTAATGCCCTGAATGCCAGTGTCCAGGTATAACAGTGACAACATCCAGACAAGCGGTGACTACCTGAATACCAGTGTCCAGTTCCCTCAGTGCCAGGGTCCAGTTGAAATGTAATGTCCTGAATGCCAGTTTTCTGAAAAGACAATACCCAGATGAGATGTTATGCCCCGCATGCCAGTGTCCAGTACTCTCAGTCCAACTGTGATGTGATGCCAGTGTCCATTTCCCTCAGTGCCAGTGTCCAACTGAGATGTGATGCCTTGAATACCAGTGTCCAATGTTCTGAGTTACAATTCCTAGATGAGATATGATGCCTTGACTGCCAGTGCCCAAGTCTCTCAGTGATGCGTAAGATGCCATTGCCCAGTTCTCTCAGCTGAGATATGAAGCCCTGAATGCCAGTTCGTGCCCAGCGGAGATGTGATGCCCTACATGCCAGTACCGGTTCTGATGTGTCCAGGTGAGGTGTCAGAGCCCAGTACAACTCACACGTTTTTGACAGCGTCTCCAGGAAACACGATCCCCTCCGGAACGTTGCACCGTTCTACCTGTGTCAGCGACCAATCAGTGCGCTGTAAAGTGTCCCCGCCCCCTCCAAGGGGGAAGCTGCCAGCCAATCAGAAGTTTTGCAGTCAGTAAACCTCCCTCTCAATCACAGCCAAGCTCAAAAAGCGAGAAAAGCCGACTAAACCCGTTTGTGCGGCGCCCGGGCTCCCGTCCCCAGCGACAGATCTGTCCCAACTAGAAAGTCCAGTTCCACCGACACGGGCGACAGCATGACACAAGACTACGACAAGTAAGTGATCCGGCGCCGTGTGTACCATGTGCTGTGCCAGCTGTCCCGGGCTGCTCTCCAGACTCTTCTATACCGCAGCTGCTGGATGTATGGATGAGGCTCCCGCACTGTCCCCCCTGTACTGGTGCACCTGCCTCATCCTCCTCATCTCTTCTTATTGACAGCCCAGGTTCAGTAAGTGAAGCTGGAGCTCTTCTATTGATCTAGTATCACCTAGATCCCTGCAGGGGCACTACATATCTATATCCATATACCCTGAGTATATACCAGTGCCTGTCTGTGCTCTATGCTAGGGGATCCATTGGTGGCTGGGTATCGATTGCTGAATCAACTGGTATGAATCCCAGTTTAGCAGTGCCAATACTGGCTGGTGGCTGTACCAGTGTAAAATCCGTCATTCTGATAGGTCTAAATATTTGTCTGATATCTTCCATAGAACTCTAATATTATGTCCCCCAACTCCCCATATACATAAAATAGGTGTAATATGTCCCCGTAGATCTATAGTATGTCCCCATATACCTATTATACTGTAGGTGTAATATGTCTCAAACATAGATAATGTGTCCCCATATACCTGATTTGAGTGTAATATGTACCCACAGATCTATAATGTGTCCCTATATACCTATTATAGGTGTAATATGTCTCAAAGGTCTATAATATGTCCTCCCAGGTACCTAAAATACCGGTCATGTGTCCCCATATACCTATTGTAGGTGGAATATGCCTCAGATCTATAATCGGGCATAATCTGTCCCCATAGATATTTAATATGTCCCCATTTACCTATTATCATTGTAATATGTCTCAAAGATCTATAATATGTCCCACAGAAACCTATTATAGGCATAATCTGTTCCCGTATATTTATTATTGGTCTAATATGTCTCAAACATCTATAATATGTCCCCCATATACCTATATTATAGGCATACTCTGTCCCCATAGATCTGGACTACATCCCCATATACCTATTATAGGTGTAATATGTCCCATGGATCTATAATAATTGGTGTAATATTTCCCAGCTTCCAAACTGTGTGTGTGTGTGTGTGTGTGTGTGTATATATATATATAAATCTCAGGCTTAGTTTAATTTCTTAAATGACTGGAGGTGTCTATACTTTACAACCAGCTGTTCTTTATATAGACCTTTATCCCCTCTCCTTATTCTATGTGCACGCCAGTAACGTCTGCTCATATAACTGGCACCTGTAGTAAAGGAAAGATGACTGGTACAGATGTCACACAGGTGAATAACCTATAAAACTCCTTTTAAACAAAACCTATTATTGTGTGTACATTGTGATAATTCTGTGTTCAGATCAGTTTACCTGCAATCCTACATAAAGCCACAGATAAACTTCTGATCTCATATAGTGGTATGGCAAGTTACAAACTCAGCTCTGCTACATACTTCTGTTTGTCCATTGACCTGAAGTGTATGTTACAGTTGTAATGTTTTGCCAACAAAAGGTTCATGTGCAGAGTGGCAAATTGTGGTTGGTGTGATGTGGGTGGCACATATGTGAATCCTAGATCGCTTGATCATAGAAGCAGGATCCCCTTCCCCTTGTGAAAGTGTCTTCAAGGTTGATAAAGTTGGATGAAACCTGAGCCCTACAAGGCGTTGGTCATAGAAGAATAGTAGTAGTGAAACAATTGGTGTCTGCCATCAGTTCTTTAGTCCCCCAAATCCGTAGAAACTGATCCAAACAAAGACTTCCAGGGTGACTTTTTTTTGTTTTTTTGTTTTTTTTCCAATTTCCATCCAAGATCTCGCTTCAATCCAGTTGTTTACACTGCTTTCTAGTGAAAGATCTGACAGCAAAGCGGTGGTTCCCTCAAACCAGAGGCCTCCAAAAAACCATAAAAATAGTACCAAAGCAACACCCTCCTCGCCTAATATTCCCTGCGTATTTTGTGAGTCACTTATGGTTCATCTATACTTGTTCCAAAATATGATAAATGATGACTTCTAGTAGTGGCAGTAAAATAAACGGAACAATAAAAGCAAATACTCCGATTAACTACATCATATAGTTAAAAATAAAAATGATTTGTTGTGGAGATAAACATACACAAATCGAAAAAATAAATAAATCATATTTTGTTTTTTGGTATTTGTATTTATTAGTAATTTACGCTATTTTATTTATACAAAAGTTTTCGATTTTTATTTCTATTTTATTTGATTTTTGTAATATGTAATATTTTACCTACTGTGTTTGATAAAAATGCAATACTTTTCTCTATAAAAATGTATGGTCGTATTTAACCCATCATATTCGTTTTAGAATTAAATTAAAAAAAATAGTTTTATTATATATATCTCATGCATTACAAATTGTATTCTATAAATCTATAATACAAATGACATGCACAATATTTTTTCTCTATTATTAACTTCTCTTTCAAATAGATACATAAATGTTACTTGCTATTCCATAGCAGTTGTAAATATTCTACAGGCTCAGTAGTAGGTTATTAGTGTTAGAAAAAGTTTCAGAATAACAACCTAGTCCTGTTTGTATTCATGGAGTTGTAGGGACTTCTATATCTTGACCTCTATACTGAAGCATGAACAATACAAAATTATTGTCCGTCAGTTTAACAGCACAATATTTTACGTCAGTGCAGCTTGTTTTATGATTTGTTTCCCTTTTAAATGTTATAGACTTTACAGTGTGTGTGGGAAAGCAGTTTCTGGCAAGCCTTCGCTCTTGCAGTGTTCATTCTGGCTTGGTGTTCACCTTTTTAAGACAGCAGATTACCTCCAAGGCATTTGTGCGTTTCAACTGAATGTTGTAATGGGAGGGTACACAAGACAAACACCTGTTGTTTCTTCAGCTCTTCCAATGTCTTGTGGAGGAACCTGTTCAATTAAAAACCAAAATGTAGATCTATCTATCTATCTATCTCCCTCCCTATCTCCCTCCCTATCTCCCTCCCTATCTCCCTCCCTATCTCCCTCCCTATCTCCCTCCCTATCTCCCTCCCTATCTCCCTCCCTATCTCCCTCCCTATCTCCCTCCCTATCTCCCTCCCTATCTCCCTCCCTATCTCCCTCCCTATCTCCCTCCCTATCTCCCTCCCTATCTCCCTCCCTATCTCCCTCCCTATCTCCATCCCTATCTCCATCCCTATCTCCATCCCTATCTCCATCCCTATCTCCATCCCTATCTCCATCCCTATCTCCATCCCTATCTCCATCCCTATCTCCATCCCTATCCTCCCTCACAATGCCGGTATGTGTTGTCATCCAGCTTTAGACTTTGGTATAGAATTCTTATTTTTTTATTTTATTCTTTTTATGTAGTGTTTAACAACCAAAATAATCAAATTCAGCACAATGCCTCATACAATATAGTCCTAACCGGAACCAAAGTAAGAAAGGGGGGAAAAAGGGACGGGTTGACGAGGAAGGATGATCGATGATTTTTATACAATTTGGTACATATGAGATTTGACTCCTGCATTGTTCTGTATAGTTATCTCCCCGTACTTTCTCGCTTTCATTATTGCCTGTGTCCGTTTTGTGATTCTGTTCATGGACCAGGAAGATCAGGATGAACAGTAGTGTTGACCTCATCCTTATGGAAGTGTTTACTTTCAATTGAATTGTAAGAGGACCGATATCAAATAATTCAGTATTTTTTTATTTATTTTTTTACATTGGGTTAAGTAGTAATGAATCTGAAACGACAATTTTATGGATTTCCTAAAATGTTTTCTTAAAGGGAACCAGTCATGTTGAAAATTGTAATAGAAGCAGGGATGGGAACAGTACTCCTTATATTACCTGGTAGAATAGTGGTGCATGCCAAACCAAGGGTTTGGTTCCAGCCTAACCAGTAGTACAGAAAAAATGGCAATGGCAGGCAGCACTCGGTTTACGGTGTAGATGAATCACCAGTGTTTTATTCCCATATACAGCGACATTTCGGCTTGATTAAACATACCTTGATAAAGGCTTACACAAGCGGAAATGTTGCTGTATACTGGAAAATAACACTGGTTATTCATCTACACCGTGAACTGAGTACTGCCTACCATTACCATTTTTTCTTTTTTATGTTGAAAATTCTGTCCAATCTACAGACCGCATGTTAGAGAGCAGGAGGAGCTGAGCAGATTGATATATAGTTTTGTGGGAAAATATTTGGCATAATTTGTGTTTTTTATTGATCCAAATCCCTGCTATTTCTATGCTTAGGAGTCCTCCTGTGATTGACAGCCTTCCCTGTGAGTGTGCATAGAGAAATGGCTGTCAATTACCGAGGAGGACCGCCCACTGGACTCCTAAGCATAAAAAGAGCAGGAATTTAGCTCAAATAAACACAAATTATACAGACTATTTTTCCATAAAACAACGGTGTATATATATATATATATATCAATCTGCTCAGCTCCTCCTGCTCTATAACCCGCTGACTATAAATTGTGCTGCATTTTCAACATGTCATGTTCCCTTTAAGGATTCGGTAAGGGATTTGTAATGCTGATATCTGTACAGTAGACTGTGTGAATTTCCCTCTATTGTAAGATGGAATATTAAGTTTTCACTAGAAAAAACTTCATTACATCAGCATTGCCCAGGGTCATATCTCAAAAACCAGAATATGTACAGCAGGGCGTATGTATACGGGGATCACTTTACCTAACATGTAATGTAAACCTCTAGTTTCTTTTAGCAGGTATTCAATACGTACTGGATTGTATTGCCATTCTAGTCTCAGGGGTGGAATGCAGTATATATAATACAAGTTCCAGGACTAGGTTGGACACGGTACTATGGGACTTTCTTAGAGAACCCGGCAGATTTATCTGTTAACTAGTAAACCTGGAAACAATATGTTGTGCTATACCCATCTTTTCTGTAGTGCTACAATTAATCTCTCTTATAAGGACATATAGCGCTGTTCACACTGATGATGAATATAATGCCAGAACTGCGGTAAAGACTGACACATTTCCGACTTCCTTTCTCCTAATAATTTATCGGTGTAAATTGAGATTTTCAAAGATGCATTTACGTGAGGGCAGTTTAATAAAGATGTATTAAAGGCACTTAAATGTGGCTGAATTAAAAGTTAGGAACCACCTATCTGTAAGACAGCAGAATAGTGGATGGAAATGGGCGGTGTAATACGCAATGAATCATGGTAATTGCACATCATAATGCGTTTATTATAAAATCCTATATATAGTGGGGCGTATGTGCTACTAGTGTTGAGTTGCTGTTCCTGTATATGTCTTTTTTTTTTTTTTTTTTTTGACAGTCTCTTGATCCAGTTAATGTTTTGCTGTGATCTGTGGATAACCACCGCTGGCATTTATTACTATGGGACCGGCCAGCGTGGATTAGATGTTAATGCCACTATCAGCGCCCAGCATCTTTCAGCTGGGTGCATTTTATTGCTCAGAAAAGGGCTATGTTTTTGATGTGCAAATGACCTAAACATCAAATGAACAGTCAACTGTTACAACAGAGAAACATTACTATAGTGACTTTACAATAAAAGCTCCGAATGTCCATATAGAGGTCTATACAGTCCTATGTATAGATCAAAAGCGATCTGAAATAACCGCAATCCTGTAGTGCCCACACAGTGCACATAAGTCCAGGTTGCAGGGCCCTATAATGGCCACTATGCGCACTCACACGTTTAAGGTCTTATTCACATGAGCGTATTTCATGTCCGTTAGCTGTTCGTTTAAACAACTGCCCAATGAAATTCAATAAGGCTATTCACACATCTGTGTTATTTTCACAGAGCGTGCGTCTGTTGCGTCAAGCTCACCGTATATACTATTCTGGTCCGTTTTTGCAGATCAGACACTCCCATTAAAGTCTATGGGTGCGTGAAAAACGCGGACAGCACAGGAATGGCAACCATGTGCTGTCCGTTTTTCACTCATCCGGTTTCTGATGCAATGTATAGAAAAAAAAAGTGAAAAAACCAAGAAGTGCTTCCAGAGGAAAGACAGACGATAAAAACGGATGAAACTTGGAAACCGCACTGACGCAACACAGTCATATACATGAAAAAAACTCAGTTTTTTCGCGGATGTAAATCGGACATGCTCGTGTGAAGGCCTAACCGTTATCTTATGAATGCCGCTGTAAAAGCTGACAGGTGCTCATGACAAGTTCACTATAAATAACAAATTCAGCACTGCTATATCCGTATTTGAGCCTGTATTTATTTGAACATAAAGTGGACCAGGTAAGGGCTTGTGTATACGACCAATTCCGTTTTGCAGACCTCAAAACACGGATCCTAGTGGCTTCCATGTGTTGTCTGTTTTTTTTGGGGTTTTTTTTTTGCAGACCCATACACTAGAATGTGAGACAGACTGCAAATACGGACAAGAATTGGACCTGTTCTATAATTTGCGGAACGGACACACTGATCCGAAAAAAACAAATGTGTGCATGGCTGCATGAAAATAAATGACTCAGTATGTTATCCCCCAAAAAACGGATAGGAGACTGAAGAAAACAACGGTCGTGTGCATGAGCCCATATAGTGAATCGCCTGTCTGGACCAGAAGGTGCCAGATTATTTGGGTGAAACTTCGTAATCCAAGCTCTTACTTTCTCCCTGATTGTTATCCGTCCTTTGTTGGGTTAACCCACAACAGTCCACCATTCTTTGCAAATACAGGCCACGAGTCACTTAGTAGAGGCAGTTTTGGTGGCTATAGACATTACAAGCCATGTTGGCAGTCTCTTTGTAAAGAGTTTCTCTGGTCATTGTCCTATTTCATTTGTATGATAACGAATCCTCATTTGGAAACAAAATTTGTCAGTCAATACTAAAAGTGATTCAGCCCAAAAGTTTTGCTATACTCCCAAATACTCATCTGTATTCCTAATAATGATACCCTAGTAACCGGGTATAGTCCTAGACATGGGTGTACATAGAGAAGAGGTACCCCATAGCTAAATTCTATTCTAGCGCTGCTTCACCCGCCACCGAACATAGATCTCCAAAGGAATTGTGACCCTCAAGACCGTTCCCATCTCTGTTGTTTGATGAAATTGTTAAGTCTATATAAAGTGGGGGAACCCTTTATCAGTCTCTCCCCACCCATAACATTACATGGTGGAGCCAACCTGAGATGGGGCTTCCTTGTTCTTCAAGGATGGCCTCAGTGGTACATAAAGTCTTACGTTGGTTTGGGGGTACGGGTTCCCTACCCATTGATTTTGATGGTATTCTGTCCTCGATTCGTATTTCCAGGTACGTGGGTTGGTTATCATGTATCATCAAGCATTTCTGGTTTAGCCGGCTTGATTTGATCAGAACAAATAGACAGGTTTTGTTTTTATACTTTCATTATAAAAGATTTTTTTTTTTTATGCAGAACATATTTTTGCTCTTTCATCACTTTGCTTGTGTAGGAATGATCGTGTTCCACATTATGTTTGTACTTCTATTTGGTAACAAAGTTTTCTCTTTCCTTCAAGTAAGCGGCCTGTGCTGGTGCTCCAGAATGACTCCCTATACCAGCAGAGACGTTCGTACACCACCGAGGATGAGGCCTGGAAATCTTTCCTGGAAAATCCCCTGACTGCAGCCACCAAAGCCATGATGAGCATCAATGGAGATGAAGATAGCGCTGCCGCACTTGGTCTGCTCTATGACTATTACAAGGTACTGATATCCCTACACGTGGTCCTCTCTAGTGTTCATTGGCAAAGCTTGGATATCACCATACCTAATGTTGGCACATCTATCTACATTATATAACATATAGTCCAGCTCCATCTACCACCATTAAATTTTTGTGCTATTTGAAGATGTCATTTCACCACATACATTCTTTCTTATATGGACCATCAAGGTGTTGTAGATGACCGCAATTGGTATGTCTGCAACACCGATGACGCTATTCTTCCAAGTTTGAGTCTTTCTGATAGCTGAGATGTTGCTTTTGAAATACACGTCATTACTCTCTGTAAACGCTTTGCAGCAAGGTCATAAGCGGTGGCATATACCTCCAGCATAGAAGGGGTTAAGTATTGCAGTGTGGATTGTCGAGATTTTGCATTAAAGCAGTTTATTAGCCCCTTAGTAACTATTTAGAGCACTCTGCTGAGTTTAGAAGGGTAAGAAGAGATCAGGGTGTCTATCATTTATAAACCTACTGGGCTCAAGCCGTATTTTTGACCTCTTTGTGGTATCCAGATTTGCAAAAAAAAGCAACCATATCTCTCTTACAGGTTCCCAGGCGACATTCCTCAACTAAACAAGACCATGAACACACCGAGGCAGAACACAATAAAAGGTTGGTTATGTCCATGCCCAGAAGATAGCTGATCTTCTACCAACAGTTATCTTCCCTGACACACCCAAAAATATACCCATTCAGTTCAAACTAATGGGCACGACATTTCAATAGGGGGAGTGAGGTACCGGGAGAGACCTCTGATGCCTCCTAAATGCCAGGAGAACGTTAAGGGCTGTCACCATAGATGCTGAAGTAACCACCATGGCTACTGGTTTGGAGAGTGGGCACACCGAGCGTCCATCTCTCTCCCCGAGCGGTAGCCTTCTGCTGATCTAGAACTTCAAAGTCATAAAATTATAACTTGCGGCTTTTGTCTTTCTCCAGGAATGGTATGCCACATATCAACGATTCCCCCTTGATTTGCAACGGTGAAAACCGAGTTCAAGTTTTGAAAACCAATGTGCCTTTTAACATCTTACTTCCTGTGACCAATCACCTGGACAAACGAGGACACCTGGCTGCTCCAGATACCACTGCCACAGTCTCTATTACATCCATGCCAACTCATGCCATCAAAACAGAATCCCAGAGCCATGGCTTCACTGTGGGCATTCAACCAAATGTATACCATTCTGAGGCTGTGGAACGCATTGTGTCGTTTGATCATAACGTCCCTTCTGACCACTACAACTCCAACAGCCAAGCACCCAACTCTCAGAGGAGGACTCCGGATTCCACGTTCTCTGAGACGTACAAAGATGATGTTCAGGAGGTAAAGGGCGACTCTCTTATAACACATCTTAGAGTTTTTAGTTAACTTTAAAGCCAAAAAGTTCTTTTTTTTTATCTACAGATACATTCCTTAGGTTGCAGTCATATTGTGGTGCAAAATGACCGCAACGTGTGAATATATCCTTGGATAAATCCTCACATTAACTTCAACCCGGGAGTCTTGCGATTTTTATTTTAACATTTTTTAGAAAATAAAAAAATTCTATTGGGAAGGAGCTAAGATCAAAGCTAGATTGTCTGGCACCCTGTCTTGATATTTTCACAGAGCTGTGTTCGATATACAATGTAATGTGTTAGTTATATTTTATTTTTTTGTGTGTTTTCTTTTTTCCCCCCTGTTGATATGCTTATAATTTCTTTCTTTTTATATTAAAGGTATTCTTTCCATCTGACCTTAACTTACGGATGAGCAGTGTAAGCTCTGAAGACTATGTTTTTGATCCTGTTGCTGGGTAAGTTTAATATTTGGGACTAATGTGTTTGTTTTATTTATTAAAGCCTATCGCAATTTTATACAAGTTTTTTTAAGTTGTACAGAGCCGTAATATGACACGAATACATAGAAGTCTATTGGCCCACGCTGTACCTCCTGTTGGCCTCTGATTTCATACAGAGTTTTTTTTTCTCTGTTGGATCCATAGAGAATCTGAGCGGAATAATATAGCACTGTATTCCATCGGACGCCATAATATGGACGTATTCTCCCCGATATGGAGGCATCATAAACTATTCTGTCTTCTGCATTAGATAAGTGATTGTGGCCGATTAAAGAGTTGCGTCTGTCAATCACTTGCTGTTCAGCTTGTCCTCATGAGGCATTGTCAGCAGGCCCCATGTACACGAACGTTCTTTTGCGGCCGCAATTCCCCCGAAAATCCACGCGAGAATTGCGGCCCCATTCATTCCTATGGGGCCATGCACACGACCGTGGTTTTCACGGTCCGTGCATGGCCCTGGAGCCCGGAGAGAATGGCCGCGGCCAAGTACACAGCCAGCGATTTGCGGGCGGCTCGCGGCTGTCACTCCGTGACTGGCCGACCCAGAAATCACGGTCATGCACATGGCTACGGTTGTGTGCATGAGGCCTAAGGCTGGATGGGCCTGAAGTAGTTAAGAATTTGTATGTTCTGCAATCCAAATGATTATTCAAAATGGCGGAAAAGAAAATCAGAAGAAACTGGAAATCCACATAAAAGTCTTTATACATTATGTAGTGGTGTAATCACATTATATGTTGCTGCCATTTTTCTGACAATAGGGCATGATGTACTTTTTATAGATTTTTATTTCCTCTTCATTTAAACACAGGAACAATTTTGAATATACGCTTGAAGCCTCAAAATCTCTCCGACCAAAGCCAGGCGACAGCACTATGACCTATCTGAACAAGGGTCAGTTTTATCCAATTACATTGAAGGAAATTGGCAGTAATAAAGGGATCCATCATCCAATCAGCAAAGTTCGGGTAAGGTTTGCCTATATTGGTGATCAACGTGTATGTATAGGTTGGTTGGTCAAAATAGTAAAGCAAGTAGAGGTAATATAGCCATCGGCTGAACAGTCATCTAGCCATCGGCTGAACAGTCATCTAGCCATCGGCTGAACAGTCATCTAGCCATCGGCTGAACAGTCATCTAGCCATCGGCTGAACAGTCATCTAGCCAACCACGACCTCTCCAGGAACATACCTGCTCAACTGAGGGTGCGTGTTTATTTCAGTGGGGGAGGGAGACCAGTCACTGACAGATAGTAATCGGCTTTGTTCACATCTGCGTTGGAGCGGCAAAAAAAAGCTAAAAAAATAGCATTGTGGTATATTTTTTTTTTTTCTGGTAAAATGATGGAATGTCAATTAGTTCTGTTGGGTGCCGTTGGAAGGATCCGGTGTTGTATTATTTTTTTTCATTTTTCTGTTCCTATGAGGTAACAGAAAAACGGAAAAAGGAACGCAGTCTTAGGTATTTTGAAATCCTGTCTGATGCTTATTTCCGCCGACACCTGCCACCAGGGGACTGTTGGGAGGCCTCCATTAGATTGTTGGTGGCATCTTCAAACATTAAAGAGGTGTTCTGGGATTGGATAAAAGGGCCTGCTTTTTTTTTCAGAAACAGCGCCACTCTTGTCCATGGTTCGTATCCGCTATTGCAGCTCTGTCCTATTTACTTGGTGCTGTTTCTGGAAAAAAAGTAGACCCTTTTTTCTAATACTGGGCAACCCCTATAAGGCTGGATTCACACGTGGCATATTTTACCATGCAGATTAGTCGTGGCATTTCCGCATCTAAATTTGCCTCAATATCCACATTTTTTGCAGTGGATTCCTTATGTCCAAATCTGCGGTGTAAAAATATACCACGAGTTAATCCAGCCTAAATGTTTACTGCTATGCCAGGTGTGCGTGCTTCTATATATAATTGTACTGATGAACCTCGTCTAACCACCCTGTTCTTTTAGAGTGTCATTATGGTTGTGTTTGCTGATGATAAATGCCGGGAAGACCAGCTTCGCCACTGGAAGTATTGGCATTCCAGACAGCACACTGCCAAACAGCGATGCATCGATATAGGTGAGATACATGACCCATGTAAATACATTGATCTAGTATTGAAATATGTCCAGGTTTTACCTGACCTGTCTGGTTATTTTGCAGCGGACTACAAAGAAAGCTTCAACACAATCAGCAACATTGAGGAGATCGCCTACAACGCGATCTCCTTCACCTGGGACCTGAATGATGAAGGAAAGGTGCGTGTCAAACGTCATTTATATTGCTACATTTGTACTATCATTAAAAGGGCGTGTTGTTTAGAATCGCCCTACTCTTTAATTACCTGCCATGTACGCCTCATCAATATGTAATCTGATTTATGGTTGCGGCATATATATATTAATATGGGAGTCTATCACAGCTGGGTTATCCTGTTACGAGGCCGGTTTGCTGTTCAGCAATTTCGGAAAGTTGGGTGACAACCCCCGTGTAAAAGCTATATTGTTTACTACTGAGCCTTCCGAATACTTGAGATGAAGTATACCAACATGGTGTTAAGTCCTCCAGAGCAGGGACCTATTTCGATATGGAATAACCAAGAAGTAAAAAAAAAATCAAAAAATAATTCTCCTTAAACTGCTAAAAAAATAAAAAAAAAATGTATTCAACGGTCTACTAGTTGTTTTGTCTTTTATTTGGGAAAGTTGGGTGTCGCCCCAACTTTCCCACAGTCCTGAACAGCAAATCCGCCTGGTTATTCAGTCTCCTGTCACGATCTCATTGTGTTACTAGGCATGTATAGTTGGAAGTAAGCTTTAATACAAAAGTCATGACAAAAGTCTTTGCGCCCTCCACCATCTTTTGCCGCTCAATGGAACATTTCTCAGGAGACGTCTTTTCAGAGTCATGTGATTTCCATTTTTCACATGGAAATCATTTGTTTGTGGTATAATACAGTATATTCTTCCACGCCGGCTATGTACACACCAGCACAACGTCTAGTTTCACTCTCCACAAATTCAAATGGAATCGTGTTGGCAGGGCCGGAGCAGGACAATGGGCGCTACAAGCATCTCAGAGGGTGATACCTTGAAAGGAGACTCCGTTTTTTTTTTTCCTTCTCTCTCTCTCTCTCTCTCTCTCTGTGAATTGCTGCACGCAGATGCTTGAGTATTGTTAGCGGCCGCTGATGTGAAGGGCCCGGCAGGTTGTAAGGAGCCGATGAGGTGAATGCCTGGGAGAGTTCATAAACAAACAGTGCGAGGATTGTTGAACTTTCTTTCCCATCAGTTTACCAAATACAAAGAGAGGGAAAAAGGAAAAGTTTATGCTATGGACAGGTAGGTTAACCCTTCCTATGGCTATAGCATAAACTTTTTTTTTTTCTGCTTTAGGTAGCATTGCTTGAGTCATGGTTACAAATGTAACTATTTACAAAGGATTTGTATAATATCTTATAAAGCTTGGTCGCGTACTTTGCAACATGTTTGTGCCGCGCTCTCCTGTAGAGCAACCCCCCCCCCCAGATATGTAAAATGAGATTAAGTTGATAATGTTTTATCTGTTTTAGGAAATTTAGATTACAACCAATATGGCTGCTACTACAAGGTGTGTACATACCATAGAGGCTGGCTTCGCGTGGGGGTCCCAGGACTGGTGGGTCCCATCTCCTTTGATATTGGGTAGCAAGAACCTGTGCAGGTCTCCTACTACAGAGAAACTGCATTGTTAGCAATGAGAGAATTGGAAATTGGCCCAAGGTTCATGAAATGGATGTGAAATAAACAAAATTGGAGGCCAATTTTGATATTTGCTATGAGATCCCCTATCTTCTCTGTGCACCACTGGCAATTACAATTCCACATGGGCTTGTCACTTGCCCTTCTTAGGTTAACCATACATTTTAGATAGCTGTTCGCCGAATATTCATTTGGCTTATTGCTCCCAACTCCCATACGCAATCGCGCTCGGCTGGGCCAAATGCGCATGTGTTCTCAGGGAGAAAGTCGCTGCTAAACTCCTATGGCAGCAGCTTCTCTAACCATGAACAGAAGGATCGGACATATCGAAAACCAACATGCCCGACCCTACTCTCCCCCCACATCTGCCGTCGGGAGGCCGCCTTACATATTACTCGCCCGGTCCCGCCAAAATCATCAGGTTCAGCTGACATACATGTAATGTGTATGGCCAGCTTAATATACCTAAATGATAAGCTGCCCACTTATCCATTTATATGCCCCCATATTGCGGTGTAATTTTATCAGGTTAGCCATTCAGTAGTTTAGGCAAGTGACAGACCCTGGGGAGGTGTAATGGTAACCATATTGGTTATCACCAAGTTTCTCCAAAACACCAATGCTATTGAGATATGTCTTGAAGAGAGACTCAAAGACTTGTATTTTATGGAGATTTTCGGTGGAATGCTTGTGAATTATTTGGTTTTGATTCGGCGTTATTCAAACAGTGTTAAGTCAATTACAACAATTTGTAGTATCCTAATGAACCACCAGCAATTGTCCAGATAAAGATGGTGGCTGGATGGTTTTGAGAATTCTTAGTTTTAGGGATACACAAGAATGGGGCTTAATTTAAAAACATGCCCAATAAAGACCCTTTAGAATTTGATCAGATCCTTATTGAGCAATGGACTTATTATCGTTGTGCAGTCTTAACAATAGCATTCGTGATTCGGATTTTTGACCAGACTACGTGCCTGTAAATTTACAGCTATGTGGACTCCTTTGCATTCCAGTACATAATAAATTGTTCATCTTTAATTTCCAAAGTTACACCTCCAGCAATTTGGGAAATATTTTTAACATGAAAACTTTATTTTCAAATATTTGAAGTCTTTGTCACTGAGCGCCTGTAGATGAAACGGTTAACTTCTCTGTAGTCAGATGTATCACTCTGTGCTCATTGCTTTTCATTAGCCACTAATTGGCCTAATGCTGTGACTAGGAACATCAAGGTATGTAATTTAAAGCAATACCGCACCATTGAAACACCCTTTCTTAAAACAAGGCGTTGCCTGTTTTTTTTGTGGTATTATAAACTCTGTCCTGTAGCTCATATTGTGAAATTGAATGGGAGAGGCAGAACATGGGTGACTGCACCTAATGGGAGGGGGCCATAACAATCTGGATGCGATGTTCTGCATGCAATCACATTTTCCATCTATTTTCGTTCTAACCCTTTGCCCCCCCCCCCAGGTTTGGGAACTCTTGAAATTGTAGAGGCCAATTTGATCTGTGGCCCCTTATCCAATGCCCAAAGGGGCTGCCTCTTTGGTCTGGGTGATGGGGACCCTGCAGGGAAGCCAGATGGCTAGCATTACATGTGATGGCTTTCATTTATATTCATTCTGCATCTTGGTAATTTGGCTTTTGTAGAGTTTGCTCCGGGTCCACCTTCTGGTGCTGGTACCTACCAAGCAACTCCACTACTTTACAACAGGAGGGTCTGGAGCTTGTTGGTGCCCATTCAGGAAAGAAAGTCGAAATGACCCGAAGGCCAGTTCACTCTTGTTCACGAGTGTTGTGGTAAATGAGGAAAGGAGGGACCTACGGGGCTTCACCCTGCCTATTGTGATGGCCAATCTAAGCCTAGTCCACCCATTCTCTATGGGCACAGTAACATCCACATGTATTGCCACTGTGGTATAATAGGATGCCATAAAGTGGCTTAATGGGGCAAAAACTGTACAGCTGACCGTGACTACAATACATTTAACAGTACTAATGTGTTGGTGCACAGCCGACATCTGCTGTATTGGTCAAATGTTTTTCTATGCCGGCGCCAGATGTCAATATGTGGCTGATCAGACTGGGGAGCCTACAGACCTCCTATATTAATACATGTCTGGTATATCCATAGGAAGTAAGGGTATTTTGTACATGGATGAACTCCTCTAACACGATCGAGCCGATTACTATGTTTATTTCACTATGCCGGAGGAATGAAGATGAACCGGGTTATTGTGTTTTTGCTGTGTTCTTTGCTTTTGTTAGACTTCCAAGAAAGAATCTTGCCAAACAAGCTGAAGATACTTTGAGGATTGTTTCTTGGGGTTGGGCCTATACTAGGGTAATGGCTTCTTACCTATAAATGTCACTTACAGATGACTTCACTAACCAGTTTTACCACTTCTTGAAATCCGTCCAGCGCACAGATTTGTTTTCTCTCTATATTTCTCATAAGTTTTTTTCCAAAGTCGCAGAGAAATAGATTGCTACTCTTTCGCTTCTCACATCACAGCGCTAGATGTATATCTCCTGTGCAGCAAGCATCTACCACAAATTGCATGCTACCTGTAATCCTGTATTCTGGTATATCCCATATCAAAGGGCTAAGAAAAACTTGAAGCGCAGTTTCACCCAAGACCTATTTATGCATGGTTAGAATCTTCATATATATAAGTGTAATATTAGGGCAACCATCAAGGGTATTTTTACGGTCGAATACTCTATTAGGAAATTCTAAATTAATAGATGAGGGTCCCCCATCAGGACTCTCATCTGTTAGAAATGCAGGAGAGGGGCCACAAATTAGCGTTTCTCTAGCACTGTTTTGAATGATAGATGTCAAATGTCTCCGTTCCTCAGGGACATCTTAAAGGGGTTGCCCAGTTTAAAAAAACAAAACATTTTCATATACCCTATTAGGGGAGTTTAGGTTAATAGAGGGGTGTCTTTGTACAGGATTCTCATCTCTTGGCCAGAGTTGAGACCGTTTACAAAGATTATCTTGCTCTGGAGGATCTGTCCTATCCTGCATTACAGTGTGAATAGCACTGTGTAATACTTAGTCTCCCCTCTGGTGGCGCTGCAGGGTAACTGAACACTTACTCCAAGTTTTTCCAACAGATTACAGGTGATCGTTGGGGGCGCAAGCTGCGGGACACCTTGTGTTCAGTTTATTCTCAAAGGTCCTTTCTAACGAGTAGGGATTGTGCAAAGTGGAGATCCCCTTTAAACACTAGTACAGGATGGGAGTATCCCATTAACATAATAGAAATAAGGGCATATTTAAATATTTGCAGTTGTGTAAGTCCTGTAATTATTCCGGCTGTTTCCGCAGTATGTATAATTGTAGTGTGGACAATGTATTCTCAGGAAAGAGATTATTCTCTGTAAAGTGGGAGGATAATGCGTTTTTTTTTTCTTTAGGGTGTCGGCTATGAAATTGAGGGCAATTTAGGTGATTAGGAAGAAATTGAAGGATAATAGTGCTGAAGTGTTCTTATGGTGTGGTTGACTGTAAATAGAAAAGGATGTTCAATCTAAACTGTGCCAAGTATTAAAATGTACAGATAAAGATAACCTTTGTCTTGTAGCATTAATACCAAAAGTGTACCTTCAGGTGACTTTTCAAAATAAGCTGTCTTATGTATGTACATAATAATGACACTATTTCTGGGTATTATATGACTTGTATTCTGTATTATTTAGCAGTTTTACACTCTGCAGGCTCTATATCTAATTCGCAGTTTTCTCTGAGTTAGTGGTGGAGCCTAACTGCTATAATCTCTGCTATATACAGCACACACAGAAGAGGAGAATCCTGCTCTCCTATTAATGTGCAGTGTAGCTGAGAATCCAGCACTAGGGTTAAAAACAAATCTTACCAGCAGCATGTATCTCTTCCCTCCTCCTGTTACCCTCTGCCCTCTCCAAAGATTTCTATGGGCAGCTTCTTGTCTGTGTTTATCTTTTACTCTGCTCCCTCCTGCTCTCACCTCCCCTCTCCGTAGACTTCTATGTGCAGCGTGTCGTTGTTTCTCTCTTCTTCTGCTCGTTGTTCCCTCACCATAGACTTCTATTGGCAGGCTCTAAAGACACATTCCCACTTCTTGCAGTCTGTTTCCTACTCGTTAAATAGGGACATATTTTATTTTACAGCAGGGGTGGACAGTAGATTACAGGTAGGGAGGCATTTGGTGGCAGTAACTTCACACAGAAATTGCATAGATAAAACTGAATTTTAACAGTAAGTAAATTACAAAGTTGTTTTATATCAGATATTCTTACTGATTATCATAAGTTGTTTGAAAATTTATTATCCATTTAAAGGGATCATATAACTGGAGAAATGAGTCGTATAGTAAACTTTTAGGCTGCAGTCACACTGGAAGTTATGGTGTCTTGCGTTTGTTCCAAGCTATTGTTTTACTGTTTTGGTGGGGTTTTTTTTTTTGGAAGGGGGGGGGGGTTCGATTTATCTTCGGCCTATAAATCGACGTACCAGCTAGACATGCATACTCAATTCTAATTATCTAGCTCCTATTTAAGCTGAACATTTGAATGGTTTAAAGACCGTGGAGCAGGTGGAGCTCTAATATATGACCTTGTGGTAACCTGATCCCATATTTATTATAGTTGGGCTCTGTTCACACTGGCGTCATGGGTTGTTCTGAAGGATCCAATAGAAGTTTGAATAGAGGCTTTCATGGAAAAGCTATAATGACATCTCTATTATTTCACTTTATATTTATATTTGTACTTCTGCATGTGTTTTTTTATTTTTTTTATTAATTCTTATGGCTTTTTCTCTTCTGCAGGTCTTTATATCTGTGAACTGTCTAAGCACAGATTTCTCCTCTCAAAAGGGGGTGAAGGGGTTGCCTCTGAATATTCAAATTGACACCTACAGCTACAATAACAGAAGTAACAAACCTATTCACAGGGCCTATTGCCAAATTAAAGTCTTCTGTGACAAGGTGAGTCTATTTTATATATACCGTACATTAAATGTTCGCTTGGCTTTAATGCAAAGGCTCCCTCTAGTGGCCAAGATCCAGTTATACGCCCTATATGTGTAGGTTCATCTTTGAGGAACCTTTAAGAATATTGGGCTATTGAATACATAACAGGATACAATGACTAATAAGAATGCTATATTGGGAAACGCTAAGACGTTGCAAGGAATTTTAAGTTTCCTACTCTTGTTCTGCAAAACATTTATCTGCAGCAGTTATGAATTCTAATGATGTGATCTAGGAAATTGATATTTAAATGGGTTCTCCGATCACGACAAACCCCATTAGAGCATATGGACATCAAATAGGCTAGGTCTCCTAACTTGGTTAACCCCCTCCCCTCTATTAAGCAGAGCGTCTCCCGCTCAGGAGTCGCCTATTCATCTGACGTTACAGCAGATATATGTGGTTGCCCGCTGCTTGCCCCAACAATGACCGCTCTTTGCTGGTAGGGCTATGCTTTACGCTATTCCATATTATATTTTAACTTCACCAACGGGGAACCTGTACTTTTAACTTCAACCTAATGGGGCTTCTGTAAGATTCCGGCTTTTTATAAGGGATGTATCAAAACTGGGGAAAAAGAAGTGGAGCAGTTGCCCAAAGCGACCAGATAAAAAAAGTTGGAATCTAATTGGCTGCTATGGGAAACAACTTCACTTCTCCTTTGTGCAAATTTTTATACATTTTCCCCCATACTCTTCTCTGTACGTTACCAGGTAAAGTTCATCATGTTGTATATTTTCATACATTAACAATAGGTTTACGTTATTTTTCTATCTGATCCAGGGTGCGGAACGTAAAATAAGAGACGAGGAACGTAAGCAGAGCAAGAGAAAAGGCAAGTGTACTGAGCCCAGCTCCCAAATGAATTGTAAGTAAGAATGATACAGGAACAAGAATTGATTTACTTACTCTTGTCCCATTCTGACACCCTGATAGAACACATGGACCGAAAGTAAAGAAATCCTGGTCCTTAAGTTCTCCTCTTATTACCAGCTGTTACAATACCTTCAGTATTGTAAAGTATTCAGTATACTTTCAGAGTGATGGCTAAGGCCCTGTTCACATCATGTCTATAGCCTTCCGTCGGATATATCCCACAGAAGGCTGAATCGTATCCCACTGTATAAGTATACAGCGGTATACGTCGCCCGACGCGCTGTGCCTAGGGAAGCCCCTGGCGTCCTTGTCCTTATATGGACAGTGACATCAGGAGCCCCCCAGGGCTGCATTCCCCAGGCTGAGAGCACTCTTATGCTCTTTCTGTGGACTGCGGCCCTGGGGAGTCTCCCCGAGGTATATGTTTAACACATATCTGTGACAGATGCCATACAGTGGTATCTGTCACACATGGGCTCCCATGTTACAAAAATTTATGCCGAGCGTAGTTCACTATGCTATTCTATCCTTTAAAAAAAATGTAAAAAAAAAAGGAATACGAGCCTGGAGGAGGCCAAAAGGACACACTTTTTTTTTTGGCCTCAGTCAGGCTAATGGAGCCCTATGGACACGTTTAGCTTGTACGTCGGGAGCTTTCCTGATGTACACGCTAAACTTAGGGCTAAAACGTGATGTGAACTAGGCCTAATATGGCCTCCATTATAGCTGGGTTGTCGTTTAGCTTTCTTGAACATGAAACCTGTTGTGTTATGCAGTAATATGGGAGCGAGAGATGTAACTGGATATTGAGGCAGATTTTTATTAGTAATATATAACATATATTTTTTTAGTATTTAATGTTTTTATTCAGGAATCTGGGAAAGCTAGGGCAACAAAAAGATTTTCATTACATTTCTATATATTTTAGGGTGAGATGCCCCTTAATGGGTATCTGACAGATTAATATTTATTTATGGCAGAGCCGGATAAAGACGTTGTTTCATACAATGGTAAATTTGTGTGAATAACCCTTTCTCTGATGATGATAATTGCTTTGTATAGCGCTTGTATGTTCCTTGGTACTATACTGTCATAGTAACATACGGGGCGGTTACAATCAGTACATAAATTCACATAATTCACTTTAAACGAAAAAAATAAAAAAAATAAACTATATTACGTAACCGCTTAAGTAGCAAATCTGTTATTTATTCTCTGGAGGAAAACTCCTGCATATACTTGAGCAAACTATAGACCACAGATTATTTCCTAGTTTTTCCAAGAATTTGCTAAATCCTCCACTAATATATGCTTTACTGTAATTTGCTGTCCGGAAAATGGACAGTATAGTGTAATTTTTTATTTTTCACCATTTTTTTTAATTTTTATTGTGCTGACCTATTTGGAAGATTTGTTCCCATCTTGGACATCCCCTTTAAGACTAGAGATGGCTATAAACTGTTGAGGAAAACTATAATCTACTTGAGGATTTTTATTTGCCCCTGAACAGTATTGATGACCTCATATTAGCAACTTTACTACTGTACCTTTTTTTCCTAAAAGTAAAATGGGTCACGTTTGGTGAATATTTGCAGGTATGGGGAGCAGCGTTATTTGCAATTTCATAGTATAAGCCTATTACCAATTCCAATTCCTTTATGAACGGAGTCTGATCTGCTACTAGGGGAGAGCATCAGTGGGGAAATTCTATTCCCTGGCGTTGTCCGATGGAGGGCGGGGATCTGAAGCTGGTGATCTGATTGTGATATACCTGTTTTCTACAGTTACTGACGTGAAAGGGGCTCTGCTTCCATCCCACAAAAGAACCGACATTACAGTGTTTAAACCCATGCAGGACGTGGACACCCAGCCTGTCCTGTTCATCCCAGATGTCCACTTTGCCAATCTCCAGCGCACCACTCATGTAAGTACATGATACTGTGAAAATACTGGTTCTGGCATTTCTTTATATAATACCAATGTACAATGACTGAAAGATTATGTATTCTTTTAATGACAATTTTCAATATTTTTTCCCCCTCTAGGTTATCCCGCTGTCTTCAGAGGAAATGGAAGGTGAAAGGTGAGCCGCTAAATATACGCTTGGTTAGGGCTTTTCTGCTTATTGAGACATGTCCGATGATGATATTGTGGGGTTTGTGACCTAGGGTCTCCACCAGTAGCTATAGAATAAAATGGCTACACCGTGTCACACAACCTTGACTGTTCTCATATGTCAGAATTACGGAAGTCTCCAAGTTAAGGCCAAGCTTAGTAAAGTGCCGCAGCCCTGTTATTCTAGAAATAAAGGGGTTCGTCAATGCTCCCCTCTGGATACCAGCGATTCCTGATTTAAATGGGGTCAGTCAGAGTTCCAGTATTTTTGATAGAAAGTTCTGTTGACATTGCTTTTCATGTCATCGAAAATATCGTAAAGTTTAAAGGTAACTCGGAGCCCATTAATGTGAACAGAACTCTGTCACCATAAAGACCTCTACTCATAAAGGGAGTAATTCCGATAGACAGAAAGTGAGATGGCTATAGAATGTGTGTGTGTATGTATATATATATATAATGTCCCTATTATACAAGCATTTTACACTCGTACAATGTGTTCTGTAATGTATTCTTTATATTTGCCTGTTTCAGCTCAGGGATGAAGAGAGTACCTTTCTCGTCTGAAGAAGACTTCACAGCACACCCTTCAAAAATCCCAAGAGTGGACGAACCAAAGAGAGGTAGTTATACAGCGATGTGCCCTAACTTCCTGTACTAAACTGTAGAGTCAGTGAAACGGTAGGAGAGGTGATAAACGTTATGTTGGTCGGGGTCGGAATGTTCTATGCGAGGTATCGTGAGTGTTCTTTCATTCCTCCCTTAGCGTTGTATGGAGATGCAGCAAACCTGCTCGACTATCATTCCATACATCTCCACCCCACCACAGCCGTCCTGTAGAGGAAGGAGGGGGGCCCCTCGTTATAGTGATTGCTAGGGGTCCCAGAGGTTGGATCACCACCAATATCATAGGTGATAAATGTTAATTGCCGAAATACTCCTTTAATGCCATTCCCAGCCCCCACGTTACACAAATACTGGGGTGCAGGAAGCCTAGATGTGGGCTGCTGTATTACTGGGGATCTGGTTGAACTGTCCTTGTCAGGGTACGTCCACAAGTACCGTAAACACTGCAAAATTTCCATCTGCATTTTCTGTGCGGAAAAACACAGAAAAAACTTACGGATGTTGACTTGCAGTGCAAAAAACGAAATCTACAGCATGACCATTTCTCTTGCGCAAACGCTGAGGAATTTCTTCACGGAAAATCCAGTCAGAAATTCTGCAGTGTTTATGCTGTGTGGACGTACCTCAAGACTGATCTAGAGGAGGAAAGTGGTCACCAGTGAATATATTTCCCTGACCTAATATACTAACTGTAGGGTGAGCAATCCATCTTTCACGCATTAGTGCTGGGGAGTGATCACGTTTGTCAGGAAAAAAAATTCACTGGTGACTTTCTTTATTTTAATGAATAATCCTCTGTGTCACAGGGACCAGTAGACCAGTCCTACAGTGCAGAGACCCTGTGAACCGCACCCCAGATCTCTGCTTCCCGAATTCTAGTAAGTATGACTTGGGAGGGGAGAGTAGGCATTTGAGCTCCAGCCAAATCTTTTAGGCCTTGTTCACACAGTGCAGACTTGCTGCATTTTTAAACCAAAACCAGAATTGGATCCAAGAGCGCAAACCTATAAGGCCTACCTTTTTATATATATTTTTTTGTTGTTGTGGTTCCGCTCATGGTTTTGGCTTGAAATATAAATCTGCACTGTGTGAACAAGGCTTAAAAGGGTTTTCCCATAATCATTATTTATCACCTATCCACAGGATAGGTGATAAATATCTGATTGTCGGGGGTCTGACCGCTGGGACTCCCACCAAACACAAGACCAGGCTTACCTTGCCGTTCCTGGGAGCCCCATAGGAATGCAGCGGTAGTGCGCATGCTCGACCACTGCTCCATTCATTTCTATTGGGTTGCCGAACGCCATCTTTTAGCCGACCCATACAAAATAAATGGAGTGGTGGCCGAGCATGCGCACTACTGCTCCGTTCTTATGGGTCTCCCAGGAACGGCAAGTTAAACTCGTGATCGGTGGGGGTCCCAGTGGTCGGACCCCCACTGATCATATAGTAATCACCTATCCTATGGATAGGTGATATAATTCACTATGGGAAAATCCCTTTAAGGGTCAGCTCACACGGCGGAATCTTCATGGCGGGTCGCACCGCAGAATCCGCAGCTGAATTATTCCTGTTGGCAGGAAGATTCCTCCTCCCATTGACTTCAAAAGGAGGCTCGGGTGGAATCCGCCCGCAGATTGAGCAGGACACTTCTTTTTTCCGTTAGCTGAAAGAATCAGCCAGTGGGAAAAAGAAGCGTCCGACTCCCATTGAAGTGAATGGGAGGTGGAATTGGAATTTTGCGGTGGAATCAGCTGGTTCTGATGCAAAAATTCCGCCATGTAAACAGGGCCTAAAGAATTTTCTATTTTTATGTTAAACCACTATATTGATTATGGGAAAACCCCTTTAAGCTTTAAGTTAGACCAACGTAAGATGACAAATTTATCAACCTGCGTGATCCACCATGAAAAATTTGGCACATCTAGTCTAATTCTAAGGCTCTGTTCACACAGAGATTTTTTGACGCGGAAACCGCATCGAAAAACGCGCCAAAAAACGGTCGGAAACGCCTTCCATTGATTTCAATGGGAGGCGGAGGCGTTTTCTTCCCGCAAGCGGTAAAACCGGTTTGCAGTAGAAAGGACATGTCGCTTCTATCTTCAGGCGTTTACGCCTCTGACCTCCCATTGCCATCAATGGGTGGTAGAGAAAGCATTCTTTGCAGCGTTTTTGACCACGGATAAAAAAAAACGCGGCAAATGGTGTGCAGGCAGATCAAAATCTGCCTCAAAATTCCAGATGGAATTTTGAGGCAGAATTTTCTGCCTGCAAAAAACTCTGTGTGAACAGGGCCTAAGATGTCTAAATTTAAGACACTATTAGTAACTCTGACCCATTATTCTATACATTTAGAGGCGAAAACCCAAAGAGGCCTTAATGACCATTTTCTACAATACATTAAATCTGGGAAATCCTCTGTGAGCTAATAAATCAGCAGCACATCTCTCAGTTTGCTACAATGTGTCAGTGTGGAGACCAGGCTCTTTAGCTCTCAAAAGGTTTCCTAGACTAGTTACAATTGTAGCAAATGCTCAGAAGTGGGAAATCTATCCCTTCTATTCTAGACGACCGGTTCGTTTACATTGTGTGAGCGGAAGGGTAAAGAAGAACAACTCCTTATTAAGAAGTAAATTTAGTCATTTGCTTATCACTGTTCATTGAAATGATTGTTGAATATTGTCATTAAACCATTCGTACAGTGATATTGGTTTATGGAGAAATCTGTTGCGTCTCATGTTTCTTGTTGTTTTTAAAGCCAAGCCTTAACCTCATTGTTGGGTCCAAAAGTTTGTGCTGATTGACCTCTTTAATATATGTTTCTAGGGGGTTACATAGTTAGTACGGCTGAAAAAAGACACATGTACATCAAGTTCAACCAAGGAACTAGGTCAGAGCTCTGTTTTTCTTATACGGAGATAAAGATATCCCCTGCATAACCATGGATGTAAAACAACATAGACGGAGCGTACGGTCTTACTGAGTTTATGTGTAACAGTATAGAGTACGCTCCTTAGCTCCCTCTAGTGGCGGCTGCAGACAGCCAGTTTGGTTTTTGTGGTTATGCAGGCTATTTGGAGCTCTGTAAATCTAATGACCATTATCCCTGAAAAAAAGAAACTAGACTTAAAGAGGCTCTGTCACCAGATTTTGCAACCCCTATCTGCTATTGCAGCAGATCGGCGCTGCAATGTAGATTACAGTAACGTTTTTATTTTTAAAAACGAGCATTTTTGGCCAAGTTATGACCATTTTTGTATTTATGCAAATGAGGCTTGCAAAAGTACAACTGGGCGTGTTGAAAAGTAAAAGTACAACTGGGCGTGTATTATGTGCGTACATCGGGGCGTTTTTACTACTTTTACTAGCTGGGCGTTCTGACGAGAAGTATCATCCACTTCTCTTCAGAACGCCCAGCTTCTGGCAGATCACGCTGTGACGTCACTTCCCCAGGTCCTGCATCGTGTCAGACGAGCGAGGACACATCGGCACCAGAGGCTACAGTTGATTCTGCAGCAGCATCAGCATTTGCAGGTAAGTAGCTACATCGACTTACCTGCAAACGCCGATGCTGCTGCAGAATCATCTGTAGCCTCTGGTGCCGATGTGTCCTCGCTCGTCTGACACGATGCAGGACCTGGGGAAGTGGCGACACAGCGTGATCTGCCAGAAGCTGGGCGTTCTGAAGAGAAGTGGATGATACTTCTATACACAACGCCCAGCTAGTAAAAGAAGTAAAAACGCCCCGATGTACGCACATAATACACGCCCAGTTGTACTTTTACTTTTCAACACGCCCAGTTGTACTTTTGCAAGCCTCATTTGCATAAATACAAAAATGGTCATAACTTGGCCAAAAATGCTCGTTTTTTTAAAAATAAAAACGTTACTGTAATCTACATTGCAGCGCCGATCTGCTGCAATAGCAGATAGGGTTTGCAAAATCTGATGACAGAGCCTCTTTAACTGCATTTTTCCATTTTTTATTTTTTTTAAGGTTTTAAGAATTCTATTTTAATGTATGTATTTTTGAAAAGATTGGGTGGTGGCCAATACGTTTCTCACGATAGCTCCTAGTTTTCTTAGGCCCTGTTCACAGTTTTTTTACATGGAAACCACGTCGGATAACACGCCAAAAAACATCCAAAAATTCCTCCCATTGATTTCAATGGGAGGCAGAGACGATTTTTGCCCGCGAGCAGAAAAAAACGCACACGGGAAAAAGAAGCGTCATGCCCTATCTTTGGGCTTTTACATCACTGACCTCCCATTGAAATCAATGGGAGGCAGAGAAAACGTATTTCGCAGCGTTTTTGCTGCGGTTTTTAAGGCGTTTTTTGGTAAACCGGATGGATGCATCTATGATCCTTAAGTTGAACCATGTCACTATTAGGGTATGTGCACACACACTAATTACGTCCGTAATTGACGGACGTATTTCAGCCGCAAGTCCCGGACCGAACACCGTGCAAGGAGCCGGGCTCCTAGCATCATACTTATGTACGATGCTAGAAGTCCCTGCCTCGCTGCAGGACAACTGTCCCGTACTGTAAACATGATTATACTACGGGACAGTTGTCCTGCAGCAAGGCAGGGACTCCTAGCGTCGTACATAAGTATGATGCTAGGAGCCCGGCTCCTTGCACTGTGTTCGGTCCGGGACTTGCGGCCGAAATACGCCCGTCAATTACGGACGTAATTAGTGTGTGTGCACATACCCTTAGGAGACTGGCGGTGGCTGACTCCTGTTTCTTTTCGAATTTTTTTTATTTATTTATTTTTTTTATTTTTTTTTTCTTTCATATGATATTAAGTTTTTCCTAATTTTTCTCCTCCTTTTTTTTTTTTTTTTCATCATTCAGTTCTCTTGTATGTGAGGAGAGAAGCAGAAGAAGTTTTTGATGCCCTCATGCTGAAGTCACCATCTCTAAAAGGGTTGATGGAAGCGGTAAGCACTGTGACAGGGTGCCATTTCATTTTTCAGACAGTGTGCGCCAGTTTACTTCTACTCGCCGCCATTCGACTTTAATAAATTAATTAATAGCGGATTGAAGCCGTGTTGTAATATGGTTTTGTGTAGAGTCACTGGTTGCAGACCGCTGTTCTGTGCGATATGTTTGTTCTAATGAGTGCCAAATTCTTTGTTTTTTCTTTTTTTATTTCCCTGGAAACTAATTCCTCTTTTCATTATTGATCTTTCCCAGATCTCTGATAAATATGAAGTTCCATATGAAAAAATTGGAAAGATTTTTAAGAAATGTAAAAAGGGGTAAGTGTTCCGGTGTATAAAAGAGGGCGTAAGGAGATTTAGGGCTGTGGTTCAGTTTATACTATATTAGGCATATGTCTTCCATAGGCTCCCACTATATAAAAAATAAAATATATATATATATATATATCGCCTGGTATGTTTTTATTTATTTTTTGTGTCTGTATTGAATAGCGTATTCCATACAGTTAAAAAAAACAATGCTGATGCATGAAATCAGTTCTTATGGTCTTTCTCACTTTTTTTTTTCTTCAGAATTTTGGTTAACATGGATGACAATATAATCCGGCATTATTCAAATGAAGACACGTTCCAGCTTCAGATAGAAGAGTCTGGAGGATCGTACAAGCTGACGCTTACAGAAATCTAACCATGAACCCAGTGCCCTTAGACTGGACATAAAGGCATAATGTTCACCTCCATAATGGGTCGGCTTCATGGTAGGAAGCTAGACTGTTCTCAAAAGTATATTCCTCAAAATGGTTGTTCAGCTTTTTGTTTTTCCCCCTCCATTCTGGGACTTCATACTTAAGACTCTGCTTCTATCCCTGGAATGACTGCCAACACATTGGTCCATCTCGGCAAATGTTAGAAGATCAAAATGATGTCTGGTTAATATGACCAAGAGTGGAGCCCAAGAAGGAGCTACGTGTTTATCAACACATGACCATTTTATGAAGGTTTGAGGTGCCCTGTCAAGAAGAAGGTCAAATAGGGCAAAGAAGAGCCTACAGCTCAACACAAAGAGGCAATGAAGGGCTTTACGTCCTTAAAAATACCCTAATGCCTCTGTATGTGAAGAACAAAAATGGGCTTTGCCTGAAAACCCAGAAACTATGTATATAAGAAGTGCAATATATTTTTTTGTAACTTTTTTGTATATGTGTACATACACATGAGCTTATTACATATATAATATATAGAATTCTAGTATGCAAGTGGATATTTGGTGAGGATATTTTTTTTTTTTTCTAGAAACATGTGGTGCCAAATTAAGTCATCACAACTTGTAACCACCACAGGATGAAGCATTTATTTATGTTTAGAAAAATCTGCCCCTGTCTAGGGTATCCCTGAAGCTACATGGGCCATTGCTCTTGCTTTTTGAACAATTTTTAGGCAAGTGGTTGGTATTCGGATTAACATTACGCACATATAGAAAGGAAATGACTCTCTATCCAACATGAAACCATATTTGCAGACTTTTAAAAGTTTGTGACCAAAAAGATTTGTTTTTGCTTGTGGAATTTGTAGAAATTTTCCATTACATACAAGAAACTGGTTTTCCATATTACCTCAAAGATCTATGATTTTAATTGTGAGTTGATCTACTTATTTGCTCAAAGTATAAGACGCCAAGGTTGGCCTTATCTACTCTGACAGTGTTACAGACCGGGTTCACACACCAAATTTGGTTTAAACTTTTATTTATTTTTTTTAAATGAATTCCTGGTTTTAGAGTGAGAGAGGGGGGGGGGAATAAAGTGTCAATTTCTGGCTTCACTTAAAAAACCAAAAAGTGTGAAAATCCCTTAACACCAGGTCTGACTGAGCTGGATTGCTCCTGTATCATCAATCAGTCAGTGATTCCATGATGGCAGCATCGATGGGCGCCCATGTTGAGGTCCACCTCATTAAAGGGGTTAGAAAGAAAAATGTGTTTTTATTATTTTCAGAAAAAGCACCACTCTTGAATGTTGACTGAGCTGCAATACCAGACATGTCCATTGGGGTGCTGTTTCTGGGGGGAAAAAAAGCAGACTGTTTTTCCTAATCTCTTAAACCAACCTGAGTGGAGTAGTGGGATGTTTTCCATTACAGTATAAGGCCAACAAACCTCGTTCTTCCAGCACTATTCCACTAATTATCTGTATTATATTTCTGAATGTAAAGATCCTGGAACTCTTGTTTCTTTGTATATACATTATGTATTTGGTTATTTTAATAAGTTACTTTTTTATTATTATTGACATAAAACTAAATAATAGAGAAAGGGTTTACTTTTCTGCTTCAGGGACATTGTTTTAAAAATCATGTGTAAAAGTGAAAATTGTTAGTGTAATGCAATGAGGGAAAAGTTTGTGGTTTATAGGTAAATTGGTACAAGTGCGATTCTACATTCCATTTTCTGACGTCTGCTATGTATGATTTTTATCGAAATAATACATTTTATATACCTTTTTTCTGAAATGTTTTGTTTTCTTCCATTTGGATGTAATAGAGATATATAGATATCTATTTCACCAGAGGTCTATAATATACAGAAATAAAAACGAAGTATTTTCTATAACACTCTAAGTGACCGCTCTAGCGTCCAATCAGGGGACCGCTAAAACTGTCATTCGGAGGGGAGGGGCTGGCAGCGTGAACGGTGTGTTGGGAGCATTAAAAAGTTGATTTCTCAGACGTGCAACTTGTTTGACTGACACCCGCAGTATAGTTACACTACCCACCCTGTATATAGCGCTGTCAGACATTTTGAAAGCCGTAAACCCTCCCCATCCCCCTGCCCATTGCTGTTGATTGACAACTCTAGCAAATACAACTACTTTTTCCAAGTTATACAAGGAGTAACATAGATGGCTGCCTTAGCGCTTTGGGAAGCTCAAAATTGCTGACAGATTCCCTTTCAAGCCACCTGCCTGATATTGTGTAGGTCACCCTTGTGCCATCAAAACAGCTCTGACCCATCGAGGCATGAACGCCACAAGACCTCTGAATGTGTTTCTGGCACCAAGACATTAGCAAAGGAGCATAGCTATAGGGGGTGCAGAGATAGGAGTCGCAAATGGGCCCTGGTGCCTGAGGGGGCTGAAAGGTTCCTCTGCCATATAAAAATACATCAGTACTATAAATGTCACATGGAAGGTGGAGGCCCTGTTACAGGTGGGTCCGGTTTTACTCTGGGGCCCAGGTATGGGCATTACTAGGGTCTTAAAAGATCAGGGGCACAAGCCCCAAGACATATGTTTACCCCCGTCCCCAAATTTACTCTCCTTAACTATGAAATGGCAACACCAAGAAGGAAAAGTTTTGGAATTGTGGAAATCACAGGATGGATAGATGTTAATAATATGAAAATGATAAAAAAATGGAAACAAAATATTCCAAACATCTTGATTTATTCAGTATTGAGTATCCGTGCCATGCACAGAAATACACGCACTTACACGCCTTGGCATTCAATAAATTAGGTTATTAATGGTTGTCTGAGGAATGTTATGTCATGCTGAATGCACTTGGGCATGCAAATCATCACTTTTTGCAATTGTTGACCAATGACGTACCGGACGTGCTCGATGGGAGGACAAGTTCATAAACGCTGCAGGCCAAGGTAGCATCTAGCACGAGCAACATGCCTAGCATTGTCCTGTTGAAAAACTGCTTCGGGGGACACTTTGGAGAATTGGCCAAACTCCTGGTTCCACAACCAAATCAATGTAACGCACAGCTGTTCGTGTACCTGAAATGAAGACTAGAGGTGTCCGGCTACCATACAGTATGCCACCCTACACTATAATTCCGGGAGTAGGACTGATGTGATGTTCCCTTGTGAAGACCTCTTCATGGCGTTGCCCACCTGGTCTTCAGACCAATCTCTGGCTATCATTGCGTCCGAGACAAAAGCAGGACTAATTGCTGAAGAGGATAGACCTCCATTCCAGCCTCCATTGTCATCTTGCTGTTCACTATGACCGCCTTTTGAGAGCGGTGGCGGGTGGTCAATGGAACACCTGTAGCTAGACGTCTGGCTCGTAGCCCAATGTCGTGCAAACGCTTTCTGATGGTTTGTGTCGACGCTGGTTGCCACCCTAGGCTTGGGATGAGACGTCCAAATTCACTTGCAGCACAGAATTAATCACTAGGCGCCATTCTTCGATGGACCATCCACATCTCTTGCTGTCATTCCCTTTTGTTCTCCCAACCTCCAGGACATGCAATGTTGAACAGTGCTGACATCTCGACCTAGGCGCATAGTGATCTGCCGGCGTGATAAACGAAGGTCTCTCAGTTCCAAGATTCTGTCCCTTTTCAGTTTGTGACAAGTGGCGATAACCAGCACATCAATAAACAGGAAGCATCGCGCAATCATCCCACACCACTTGCTCCGATTTTTAAGATTTCATGTGGCTAAAATTCTGGCTTTTATGCCTCCCACATGCCACAGATTGGAGCTAGGCGCTATCAGGGATAGCATATCTATAAGACTATGGCCCCTATAGCTTCACCACTGGATAGAATTGTATACAGGTATAGAATATTCTCAAAAAGTTAATTTATTTCAGTAATTCAATTCAAAAAGTGAAACTCCTTCTTTTAATGTTGATGATTATGGCTAACAGTTAATGAAAACCCAAAATTTAGTCTCTCCGAAAAGTTGAATATTGGGTACAAGTTGAAGATTGGAGTGTCTCCTTGGTGCAAACAGGGCCATAGCTGCCATACCTAGGCTAATCCACTATCAACTGCTTCCACTGCACTGCTGACAGCAGTCGGCTGTTCAGTTTACAGCACGAGCGTGTTGTCAGCACAGCACACCCTGCTGTTATTCCCGAGCAGCTGGGTGTTAGTTCCTACCAGCCGCTACGCCCTATTTGACCGCCGGTGAATTCACCGTGCGGTCTCGTCATCGGGCTCACAGCACGAGTGTGTTGTCAGCGCAGCACACCCTGCTGTTATTCCCGAGCAGCTGGGTGTAAGCTCTCACCAGCCGCTACGCTCCATTTGACCGCCGGTGAACTCACCGTGCGGTCTCGTCAGTGGCGCCTACCCCGTGCACAATAAGGCTATTGCCTTGCAGGACAGCTTGTCCTGCGGGGCTCTTTGATTTTTCAGCGCTGGAGGCACTGCTCCGCCCTGAGAAACAGTACACATGCTAAGTTTGACTCCACTGACAGTTGAGTCACACTCCGGCAGAGTGTTGTGACACCGCCTCTCAGCTGATGCTGAGCGCGGCCACAGCTAGGCAACCCCGGCTGTTTTCCACGCTACTGCTCTGTCGCCAGGGACGGCGGCGTGGAGATTCAGCTGCCTGAAACTGTTCAAATTGTGCCGTGGCAGCTCTGTGTGATGGTGTGGCAGGTTATTTGCCCTGACTCATTCACTGTCACGCTCTGCAGATGTGATATACAAACACGAGCAGTTTTCAACCATTCCTACTTGCTACCCAACACCTGTATATACTCTTTTGCTTCATAATAAAATCAATTCTACCATCACACAGCCCTCTGTCATTTAGTATGGCGATTACCTTGTTATACAAGTGACAGCTCTGCAGCCATTACCGCGCCACACGCTTACGCTTTGGTTCACTGAGACCTCAACTGGAGGGCGTAAACAGCAAGCTCATGTTCACACTGTGTTGCAGTACAGTCGCATGGTAGTGCTAGTGGCTCATCGGGAGCTATTTCTCTCAGTTCAGTGCAGTGACACGTGCCACCTAGTGCTCAACAGCGGTAGTACAATCACTTGACATTACAATTAGTGGCATCTTTCATACAATTTCTAATTCCTTATCAGGCCCAGGTATGTGAGTTGGGGGGTCACTCACATATACTGTTTGCACCAATGGACTTTTAACATTTATTTTAATGCATACCTAATAAAGCTACTTATTTTACCATTTAGTTTAGACCACATCTTTCTCTTTCCCTTCCCTTTAATATTCGAAGATTGGAGTGTCACACCATGCGTTTACAATCAGCTAATCAACACAAAACACCCGCAAAGGTTTCCTAAGCCTTTAAATGGTGCAACAATCTGGTTCAGTACGCTACACAATCGTGGGGAAGACTGCTGACTTGACGGTTGTCCAGTAAACAGTCATTGACGCCCTCCACAAGGAGGGGAAGCCACAAAAGGACATTGCTAAAGAAGCTGCTATTCACAGAGTGCTGTATCCAAGCATATTAATGGGAAGTTAAGAGGAAGGAAAAAGTGTGGTAGAAAATGGTGCACAAGCAACAGGGATAACTGCAGCTCTGATAGAATTGTCAAGGAAAGGCCATACAAGAATCAGGGGGAGATTCACAAGGAGTGGACTGCAGCTGGAATCAGTTCTTCAAGACACACCATGTATCCAGGACATGGGCTACAATGTTCGCATTCCTTGAGACAACGTCAGAAGCGTCTTACCTGGGCTAAGGAGAAAAAGGACTGATCTGTGGCTCAGTGGTCTAAAGTCCCGTTTAAGATGAAAATAAATTTTGCATTTAATTTGGAAATGAAGGTCCCAGAGTTTGGAGGAAGAGTGGAGAGACGTCAATCCAAGTTGCTTGCGGTCCAGTGTGAAGTTTCCACAGTCCGTGATGGTTTGGGGACCATGTCATCTGTTGGTGTTGGTCCACTGTGTTATATCAAATCCAGAGTCAGCGCAGCGTCTAGCAGGAAATTTTAGAGCACTTCATGCATCCCTCTGATGACAAGCTTTATGGAGATGCTAATTTCATTTTCCAGCAGGACTTGGCATCTGCCCACACTGCCAAAAGTACCAATACCTGGTTTAATAACCACAGTATCACTGTGCTTGATTGGCCAGCAAATTCGTCTGACCTAAACCCCATAGAGAGTCTATAGGGTATTGTCAAGAGGAAGATGAGCTGAAGGCCACGATCATACAACCTGGGCTTCCAGAACACCTCAGCAGTGCCACAGGCTGATCACCTCCATGCCACGCCAGTAATTCATGCAAAAAGAGCCACGACCCCAAGTATTGAGGGCAGATACTGGACATACTTTTCAGTAGGACAACATTTTGGTATTAAAAATCTTTTTTTAAATTGGGCTTATATAATATTCTAATTTTCTGAGAGATTAAATTTTGGGTTTTCATTAACTGTTAGCCATAATCATCAACATTACAAGAAAAAAAATGCTAGAAATAGATCACTCTGTGTGTAATGAATCTATATATTATGAGTTTCACTTTTTGAATTGAATTACTCAAATCAATTATTTTTCTTTATAATCTAATTCATTGAGAAAGACCTGTACATTGTCCCAGCAGACAGTATCAGACATGATAGGCTAAGGCCTTATTTAGACTAACCTATTTTACGTCCGTGTGCTGTCCGTTGAAATAACTGACAGCACACTGACCGGTGCAAATCAATGGGGCTATACACACGTGTGATTTTCCATGCATCGTGTGTCCGTTGCGTGAATCTCACTGCATGTCCTATTTTAGTCTGTTTTTGCGGATGTCGCCCATTTAAGTCTATGGGTGCGTAAAAAACACGGACAGTACACGGAAGAGTAGAAACACGGATGTGAAAAACTGATAGCACACTGATGCTACACGGAACTGAAATGCATGAAATACGGTGTGTGTTTTTTAGACGCAAAACGGACACTCATCTAGGCCTTAGATACAGGGCCCCAGCATTCAGTATCAACATTATAGGCTTAGATACAGGGCCCCAGCAGCCAGTATCCTTGTACTTACCCTCGGGCAAATTTGCCATTTCTGGGGCCCAAAACAAAGTTATGTCTGGGGGCTCTATTCAAAGATGCCTGTAGAGTGTGCCACCCCCCTTTTAGATAGTGCCACACATCCCCTGTACGTAGTGCCATACTCACCCCCTTGTAGATGGTGACACACACACACACACACACACACTTGTAGATAGTGCTCGGGTGCCTACCTAACAAAAAAAAGCAAAAAATGTTATATTCCCCTAGTCCCGTTCCCACATTGGATGGAGCTGCACAGCCTACTCAGTCCTGCAGCCTATGAGATGCCAAGACGGGACACTTGTGTCTTGTGGTGAATGGTAAATCAGAGAGTTTGTAAGGGTGGCACACACAGTCCAATATATGAGCACAGGAACCAGACAGGTGGCAGATTTTACACAACTTTACTTCAGAAATGAAATGAGTATCTGTGGGTTATACAGTGACACTATATCAGTCTCTGCAAATATCCACATGTCACAGTCACAGGCTCCTCAGCTCCCACCTGCCACATCAGTGAGGACAGTCCCAGCAGTTCTCAGCCACTCCTGTAACTGTCTCAGTCTCCACAGTTTTCTCTAAATGCTGCTCTCTTTCCAGACTTTCCATTCAGAGGTCTCTCTGTAATCTCTCTTTATACTCTCCTCTCTTGAGTCTCTCTGCAGTCTCTTCCTTCACTCTCTTGTCTGCTCCTCCAGCACAGAGCTCCTCCTCCTACTGCTCCTCCAGAACAGAGCTCCTCCTCCTGCTGCTCCTCCAGCACAGAGCTGCTCCTCCTTCTGCTGCTCCTCCAGCACAGAGCTCCTCCTCCTGCTCCTTCCCTTGTTTTCCTGGAACTTTCCTCAGTCTCCTATGCTGGGCTTTCTGGGCATGCTCAGTACAAGCTGTCAAATTACTCATTAGTAAAAATATTCCTTCTACAAATATAACCAGACAGATAACAGTAATAACAAAGTAACAGCATACACATAGCACAGCAGAAGACAGGTTACACAGACTACAATCATTTATCCCAGCCATGTTCACCCCTCTTACACGTTGATAGCTCCCTGCTCCGCCATAGTATGCAATTGTATCTGCGTCCTGAGGAAATCCGGGGCTTGTAAATAGTGTAATACACCCCCTGTATATAGTGCCACACAAACAACTCTATAGATAGTGCCACACACCTCCCCTTGAAGATAGTGCCACACAAACATCCTTGTAGATGGATGGTTTATTTGCTTATATTCTCTGTATGAAATTGCATTATGAATTATCAAGCAGGATGCCGAATTACTAAAATAAGTATTCTCCATTTTGTAATGAACTTTCCTCTATATAATTCAAAGAAACATCTTATCTTCATGTTCTTAAACGTGTGGCCTTCATAACCGATTGTAGCTGGTTGGCTGAACACCCAGACATAAAGTGCAACTATTATCGCAACAAACTCCCCCATGAGAACAAATCGCTAACAACTGCCCATTATATGCTTGTCTCCAGGTGTTACCTGATGTCAGCATTTTAATGAAGAATTAGAATTATGTATTTGAAATATTCTTATGGTCTGCTATTGGCTGAATAAGAGTTATTGTCACATTGCCTCTGATTGGTTAACCTCAAGTCTACACCCCATTTGAATGATATTATTATAGTTGAGTTTGTAAATAAACCCCCAGAGGAGTATATTGAGCATACCAGCAGCGTCTGTGTGTTATTTCTCCTCTCTCGATATATATCAGTATGAAATATCCTGATTAGGATGCTGGATAAAGTTCCTGGCGTGAGTGTCTGTTGGAACACTCGTCTAAATTTCAGTCTAATATATTTTGAGCCATTGACTTCCATGACAGTATCATCACACACCCTCTTGTAAATCGTGCCACAAATCCCCCACTTGTGCATAGTGAAAGGTGCCCAACAAAGAAATAAATTTTTTTTATACTCACCTAGCCCTGTTCCCATGACAAACGGAGCTGCACGGCCTCCTCAGTCCTGCAGCCTATGAGACGCCGAGACAGGACCCTTCCGTAGGCCAGTACAATCCAGTGACATCATCGCTCCAGCCTGCGCAGGGATCCGGTCCCAGCGTCTTATAGGTTGCAGGCCCA
Source organism: Rhinoderma darwinii (assembly GCF_050947455.1). Classification (NCBI taxonomy): domain Eukaryota; kingdom Metazoa; phylum Chordata; class Amphibia; order Anura; family Rhinodermatidae; genus Rhinoderma; species Rhinoderma darwinii. The sequence continues at coordinate 54,593,074 of NC_134690.1, read as the reverse complement.
ACATGGTAGAGCAGGGAGCTGATAGCTCCATGCTCTGCCATAGTATTCAATTGTATCTGCGTCCTGAGGTGGGGCTTCCACAGATCAAAGAGGTTTTTCCGGCACATCCCACAGATGCTCGATCTAATTGAGATCTGGAAAATTTAAAGGCCAAGTCAACACCATTGACTTATTGTCATGTTCCTCAAACCATTCCTAAACAATTTTTACAGTGTGGCAGGGCGCAATATCCATATAAATTTGTCTTGAAACCTATAAAAAGGGTTGCATCTTTGCTGTATAGGTGTACTAAAGTCTGTGCAATTTCTAACATTGTCCACTAGGGGGACCCTTATGACTTTGGTTTTAGGCATCCTTAGACAACATACAGTCAGCAGAGCTCTTATTACACTCACATCAATGTGGGGCTGCGTTGATAATGAAATCTAGTATTTCCAGGACTTAACCTACTTTACTTCTAGAACTAGTTACATAGAGTTTGATAAGTTCATGTTATGATTCCTTCCGGATGACTACATTGTGTTTGGTACTACTCACCTCTGGCTGCAACTCAGTACAGCCTATTCCCTATTTGCAACCGACTGTCAAAATGCTACTTAGGCCTAATTCACACGAGCGTGTTCGGTCCATGATATACAGTCCGTGTGTTGGCCGCATTTCCCGCTAGGTTTCACTGCCTCGCTGCGGGACAACTGTCCCGTACTGTAATCATGTTTTCAGTACGGGACAGTGGTTCCGCGGAGAGGCAGGGACACCTAGCATCATAGATAACTATGATGCCAGGCGCCCGGCCGCCTGCAGTGTATTTGGTCCGGGAAATGCGGCTGACATACGGACCGTATATCACGGACGGAACACGCTCGTGTGAATGAGTCCTTAGCTATGGATATATTTTGGTTGGTAAGGCCTCATGCACACGACCATAATTTTTATCTGTAATTACGGATCCCACATGCAGCATAATGCCCCCATGTCTGCCCCATACAGTATAATGCCCCCATACAGTATAATGCCCCCATAGCTGCCCATACAGTATAATGCCCCATAGCTGCCCCCATACAGCATAATGCCCCCTAGCTGCCCTTATACAGTATAATGCCCCTTAGCTGCCCCTAGTGCCAGTGCCCTTGTAGATAGTGACATAGTGCCCAAGTAGATAGCACCACAGTGTCCCCTGTAGATGGTTCCCCTGTATAGTGCCACAGTGTCCAAGTAGATAGTGCTGTCAGGTCCGTATATCAGGGTGGCTTCCGTCCCCTGTTATTTCACACCGAATAACCATCTCTGTAAATTGAAAGCTGAAGGCATGCCTGGAAAGAAGTACACCACACAGACAAATGTTGGTAGACATCTTTCCCTCCGTCAAGCAGGAAGCGAACTGCCCTTTATTCAGAACAAAGAAACACACAGAAAAGACCCCTCCCTAGGGATGTGGGAGTGCCCAAGCCCCCACCGGCTTCTCAGCTGCAAATTCTTCTGTACACTCCTCTTGCATTCCAGGGGGCGGTGTCTTCCATAGGTGTGTCCGACATGAACAAAGAACTTATTATATATCAGTATATTACACAAAGAACTGAAATGTATATACATATGTGTGAGGGTTATATTTTTCAAACAATATACATGGTAATGATCCCTGACAGTGCCACCCCCCCTGTGGATAGCGTCATTGGGACACCCTCTAGAAGCGGAATCCCCAGCCAGAGCATAGGCCGTGGATTCCACTCCTAAAGGGAAGCCCTGATGTCACTGTCCATATAAGGACAGTGACATCAGAGGGTACTCCTTGAGCGGAAAACCGTTGCCGACTCTGGCCAGCAATTCTGCATAAGGAGTAGCCAATGACGTCATTATCCATATATAGACAGTGACATCAAGGGCTTCCCCGAGCACAGCGCTTAAAGTAGTGTTGTGCCTGGGGAGTCCTCGGCGACCAGGAGGAGCTTTCTCTGCTCTTCCGCTCTGAACTAATTCTGAAGCAGGGAGCTGATGGTTCCCTGCTTCAGAATTGGGTTGAACTATATCTGCGTCCTGAGGAAGCAGATACAGTTGACAGCGGGACATACCCCTCGCCGCCCGGGACAGCGGGACACCGCCTGGAATCCGGTACTGTCATACTGAATCTGGGACGGTTGGGAGGCATGGTTATGGCATATCGACTAGATAAGCAGCAACAGTCTGATTCCAGCAAGGTCAATGGGAGACACATACAAAGCAGTGTGAGTGTACTTGGTTGTTTCCATATTTCCCATGAACTTTAAAGTTGTCATTATATATATATATATATATATATATATATATATATATATATATATATATATATATATTTATATATATATTTCTTTATATAAAAATAAATATATATATATAGATATATATATATATATATATACATATATAATATATATATATATATTCATATATAATATATATATACATAGTTGCCAACATTTGTATATTTTTCCATGGATACCTTGGTCATGGAGACAGATTGGGGCACAGCATATAGTGGTGGGTGGGGCTTATGGGTGTGGTGTACCAGATGGGTGTGTCTAATAAAGGTGTGGCTTATCGGATGGGTGTGGCTAATGGGGCATGGTTTCCTCCCAGAATTTCTGCATACAAATAAACACTGCACTAGTTTGGCTGACAACTACTATGGTGGCCAGTATCTCTCTCTGGTTATCTGGTTGAATTCAAGGAGGTGATGTCTCACTTTATCACTAGCGTCCGGGAAAACTTTGTGACAACCTCTATGGGAGCTTAGTGGCGGCAATATTAATTGTCACTCAGCTTTCCCAAAAACTGATATAACTGGGCAAAGGCTTCACTTCCGTCTTCTTCTGGGGCTTGTGAGGCGTGTACCAAAGTTACAAATTTAAATAACCGCTAGCATGCAATATAATTAACATAAAAACACACTTTTTCTATGTGTAAATTAAGCTCTTGCAATATTTTTTCTGAGAAAGAAAAACTGCATTAAACTAATAGTGTTATTCATATGTGTGAATGAAGCTCGAAGGCTATGTTCACACGCTAAAGCCTCTGATTTTCTGCTGTTTTTAAAGCATCAAACGTTTTTTAAGGCGTTTTTTTGGAGCTGTTTTTCTATTGACAGAATGAAAAACGGCTCCAAAAATAGCTCAAGAAGTGACATACACTTCTTTTTACGGGGTATTTTTTTATGCTCCGTTTTTTCAAACGGCCGTGTAAAAAACGCCCCGTTGGAAGGAAACGCCGTTTTTCCCATTGAAATCAATTGGCAGATGTTTAGAGGAGTTCAGCTTCCGCTTTTTCAGTTGTTTTTCGAGGCGTTTACGCCCCGAAAAATGGCTGAAAACACATCGTTTGAACATACCCGAAGAGCTATCCTTTACTTAACCCGTTAGTGACCGGCCCATCGTGTTTCTACGTCGGTCACTAACGGGCCTTATTCCAATGCCATAGACTTTTTACGTCGCGGCATCGGAATAAGTAAACAGAGCAGGGAGCTGTCAAATCTCCCTGCTCTCAGCTGCCAGAAGCTAGGAGCGTCCCTGCTCTGCCGGGTGAGATCGATATTAGTATCAATCTCACCCGTTTAACCCCTCAGATGCAGTGCTCAATAGCGAGCACCGCATCTGAGTGGTTTTGGAGAGAGGGAGCTCCCTCTCTCCCCCACCGACACCCGGCGATACGATCACCGAGTGTCTGTGTCTCCAATGGCAGCCGGGGGCATAATAAAGGCCCCCAGGTCTGCCTGGAGTGAATGCCTGCTAGATCATGCCGGAGGCATGACCTAGCAGATGCCTGTCCGTTTTAAACGGACAGGCATAATACACTGCAATACAGAAGTATTGCAGTGTATTATAATAGCGATCGCCGAATCGCATATTATAGTCCCCTAGTGGGACTAGTAAAAAAGTAAAAAAAAAAGTTTAATAAAGTTAATTAAAAAAAAATGTGAAAAAAAAATTAAAAACCCACTTTTTTCCCTTACAAACTGCTTTACTATTAAAAAACAAAATAAAGTAAAAAAGTTACACATATTTGGTATCGCCGCGTCCGTAACGACACCGACTATAAATCTATTACATTATTTGACCCGCACGGTGAACGCTGTAAAAAATTAAATAAAAAACGACAGAAAAATTGCCGTTTTCTGTGAATCCTGACTTTAAAAAAATGTGATTAAAAAGTGATCAAAAAGTCGCATCTACTCCAAAATGGTACCAATAAAAACTACAAGTCGCATCGGCGAAAAAATAAAAACGTTACGGCTCTTCAAATATGGAGACACAAAAACAAATAATTTAGAAAAAAAAGCGTTTTTACTGTGTAAAAGTAGTAAAACATACAAAAACTATACAAATTTGGTATCAATGCAATTGTAACAACCCGCTGAATAAAGTTATTGTGTTATTTATACCACACGGTAAACGGCGTAGATTTAGGACGCAAAAAAGAGTGGCGAAATTTCAGATTTTTTTCTATTCCCCCCCAAAAAAAAGTTTATAAATGTTAATCAATAAATAATATGTACCTCAAAATGGTGCTATTAAAAAATACAACTTGTCCCGCAAAAAACAAGACCTTATACAGCTATGTAGACGCAAAAATAAAAAGGTTATATCTCTTGGAATGCGACGATTGAAAAACGTAAAAAATAGCTTGGTCATTAAGGTCCAAAATAGGCTGATCATTAAGGGGTTAAAGATAATAAATGATGTGACTTTTTAAGTTGATAAAAGGAAACGCCATATTTAGTAAGCCCCCGCGGTATTTGTTAAAAAAAGATTTCTGACATTTTCTTTGGTTAAACAGGTTGTACCTAACATTTTAAAACTGACAAATTCATCAACAGGCGTGAGCCCTGTAAGGAAATCTGCCGCACGCCTGTACTAGGGGATACATTAGAGTTGCATGTTTAGTTGAAATTGGATCTGTTGTGCTATAAAATATGGATGTAAGCTCAGCCCAAAATCTGTCCAGTGACCGAGCTCCTAGCGTAGCATCAATGGATCACATAAGAGAACCAGCGATGCAGCTGAAAGTCATATGTGGCCTCAGCTGGCAGCTTTAGGGCGGATTTACACGAATGCGATATACGTCCGTGCCACCCGCGTGTTTTTCACGCGTGTCACACGGACCTATGCAAATCTATGGGGCAGTGCAGACTGTCCGTGATTTTTGCGCAGCGTGAGTCCGCTGCGTAAAACTCACGACAGGTCCTATATTTCTGCGTTTTTCGCGCATCACGCACCCATTGTAGTCAATGGGTGCGTGAAAATCACACGCACCACACAGAAGCACTTCCGTGGGATGCGCGTTATTCGCGCAACAGCAGTCAAAGGTATTTTTGGAAACAGAAAAGCACCACGTGCTTTTCTGTTTACAAACATCCAAACGGAGTGTCATAATGATGGTGGCTGCGTGAAAATCACGCAGCCTCGCATCATACGCTGATGACACACGGAGCTGTTAAGTGCCTTTTGTGCACGCAAAACGCAGCGTTTTTTGCGTGCGCAAAAACGCACACGCTCGTGTAAATCCACCCTTATATAGACATTGCACTTGGGAAGTGGGAATATGGGGAGAGCTGGGAAGTCAGTGCCACCACCCATCCAGTAGTCACTTGGCCTGCCCACTTGGTCTGCCGACACGTCCTGTGTAGAGGGAAGAGGGGCAAAACTACAGGAAAAGGAACTCCAAGCTTGCCCTGCACCTCTTTCTCCTCCTAGACGTTCTGACTCGTGGCCCTCCATCGTAGAGCATAGCTTGCCAATCAGAGAGCGACCATTACTAAGGCAGTAGTAATAAAGTTAAAAAGGGACACAGAAAAAATATTTTACTGAAATAAAAAAAAAACACACAACCCACGTTAACCAAATGTTCACAAACGAAGTAGTCCTCGAATCCGAAGTAGTACAACAACCGATCCTGTAAAAAAAACACCAAAAAAACACATTAGTAACACATGAAAATAGCAAAGCAATTATCATACCTTTCCTGGGTTCAGCGCTGGAGCCGCAATGTCATTGAGCTACGCTGTTTTCATTACTTTGGGAGTTATGAAGGACGTCAGCAGTAAAAGGACCTAGGGCAGCACGAACTTTAAATACGGCCCTGGGCCTGACTGGATTTTCTAGGCCTAAATCTCCCCAGCAGACTGAGGCACGACTGCAGTCTCAGCGGGACATACGAGCGTTGGCTTCATATCAGTGGGAAACACAGTTTTTAACTCCACACACAAACAACAAGCAAATAGACCTGTACTAAGCCGGGGAACTCCGCTAGTATTTCATAAATATAGAACAACCCTCGGGGCATATTCACTTACAGCTTTCCATTTGTCTAAAGAGTTGGCAGTGAGGTAAACAACCAGCTGGCACTGAGTAGGTACAGAATAGATGCTGATTGTTTGCTCTTTTTTTTGGCACAATTTGCTCCAAGTTACTCTTCTTATTTTTAATGTTTTTAAACATACCCCTTTCTACCTAGTGGATATGTAACTATAGATTCGTTTGGAAACTGTGTCTGTCCAATTCAGCATTTGAGGAGCATGGCAGTGTCATGCCGCAGTCAAACTCCGAAAATAAATCTTGCGTATCCCAATAGTCACACGTTGCTTTCTACAGGGTTAGGACCTAAAGTAAAGTCATGTGACCTAAATTACACAATAGCCTCACCCTGACTAAAATACTACAACCCATTTACAATAGGCAACCCTATGGGTATGTTCACACATAGCGTAAACACTATGGATTTTCCGCAACGGATTTCATCGCTAAAAATCTGCAGCGTATTGTAGTAGCAGCAGGGTGGATGAGATTCGAACAAATCTCATCCACGGGCTACGTAAAAAAATCAGTCGATTAGCTGTTCATGTTAATTTATAATTCGTAATCACTGCTTTTCTGTTGTGGGTTTTCCCCATTGAATTCCATGGAGATGTAAAACCTGCAACAAATATCAAATGTTGCGATTTTTGTGGTGGAAAAGCTGCAATTGCGCCTCAAAAATCGTAACTCACAAAAAAAAGTTTCTATTTACCAGCCGGACATTGTTATAGTGACGCTTTCTTCTGTTCTCTGTCTAGGCTGGCCTGTGATTGCAGCCAATCGTAGGCTGCAGTGGTCGCATGGGCTGCAGCTTCATCCCAGTATGCCAGACTGCATGGACAACAGAGGGACACGTTGCCATGACAGCGGAGAACGGGGTAAGTATAAATTATTTTTTTCAACCACTGTTTAACGCAGCAGGCATTCTGCCCGAAAAATTGCACCACAATTTGGTGCAGTATTTCAGGTAGAATTCCCTGCGGGTTTCAGGACGGATACGCTGTGTACTTTTACCCAGTGCATCTGCCCTGTGTGAACATGGCCTATGTGTGCCCATATTTTACATAAATAGAAAACTGTAGTGTCTTTCTATACCAGCATGCCCTCTTTATTCTGAGCATTAACTTGTTTTTAAATCCAGCACCTTGGAAGAGTACAGGAAATACCAAAAATCACCTGTATACATATTGTAATGAGATATATTGGTGGTCACCGCCACTGGATGTCTAACCAAATTAACACACGTAGCTACTTAAAAATCAACTTTAAAGCATTACCATTAAAAAGGTATAAATAGACTAATGGGACAAACAAATAACAAAAATATGGGTGAATCCCTGATGATACCCAAGAGGGAAGAAACGCGTTGGGATGATAGGACTATGTAGGTTCTGTGAAGTGTAGGGACAGGGCCTTATGGGCCAGTCTCGATTTCAGGGTCAGTAACAGGACTGAATATCTGCCCTGTTGTTCTGCTAGCAGTAGGGTGATTTGGAAATAGTTGCTACTGTCTCTTTATTTTAGACCTTTTGTGATAAAGCCTATAAACCTTCTATCATTAACCATGATGAAAATTACACGCTGAATCCACGCACAAGTCTGGTAAGATCCACCTATTTTTCTCACTATTAATGTCGTTTTGATCTTCTTTATCTTGCTGCAAATATTGAGGTCCATTGAATTGGTGGTCACTGAATGGACATACACCCCTCTGTTTTTGCATCATCTCTGTGACATATTATCAGTGGGTAGGATTGGTTCTTCTACAGGTTATTGTAACGGTAGTCAACCCATATTTTTGTTATTTGTTTGTCCTGTTAGTCTATTTGTACCTTTTTAACCACTTGCAGACTGCCCATAGACTATAAACGTCCGGGTGGTCAGCAATTAACTCTGCAGGGCCGTTCCAGAACTAGTTAGCAGAACGAGTTAGCAGATTTGCCGCTCCCTGGCGGCCTTTAGCTCCGTGATACAGCTGTCTCTAGACAGCTGTATCATGGAACTTTAACCGGAGACCACTCAGCATGGTCTCCGGTCATGTGACCGTTGTGACAACCTGTCACAACGATCACATTGCTCCTAACAGAAGCGCTTACGCGCTGACTGTACGGAGCTCTGTGACACAGCTGTCTAGAGACAGCTGATATCACGGAGCTTTCACCCGGAGACCACTCAGTGTGGTCTCCGGTCATGTGATCGATGTGACAGCATGTCACAGCGATCACATTGTTCCTCCCAGCAGTGCTTGTGCGCCGACGGTAAGGGGCTCAGCTATGTGAACGCTGTGACTGGACATACTAAAAAGAATGAAGAAGAAGAATGAAGAAAAAGAATGAACAATATTAGTAATGGGCGAAAATATAAAAAAAGGTATGAGATTTTTATGTTTCGAGAACATGGAATGAACAGATTTTCTTTGTAGTTAATGAGAAAAGAAAAACAAATTCCATAGAAACAGATGTGTAAAAATGTTTCCTGTGCTTGATAGACCTGGAATGAACAGGAACTATGAGAAGTTTATAATGGAATGAACACATATTCCATAGAAACAGATGTGTAATTATTTTTTTGTGCTTAATAGACCTGGAATGAACAGGATATTTGTGTGGTTTATAGTAGAATGAACACATATTCCATAGAAACAGATGCGTAATAGTTTTCCTGTGCTTTATAAACCTGGAATGAACAGGATATAAGTGTAGTTTATAAGGTAATGTGTTCATTCCACTATAAACTACACATATATCCTGTTCATTCCAGGTCTATCAAGCACAGGAATTTCCTAAGGCGTCTGTTTATATGGAATATGTGTTTATTTCGTCATTAACTACAAAGAAAATCTGTTCATGCCATGTCTACCAAACATAAAAATTCATTATGCCCTTTTTTATATTTTCTTCCCATTAGTAATAATGTTCATTCTTTTTCTTCATTCTTTTTAGTATGTCCCCGCTGTGACAGCTTGTCACAGCGAACACATGCGTGCCGACGATAAGGAGCTCCATGATACAGCTGTCTAGAGAAAGCTGACCGAGCTTCGGAGTGGTCTCTGGTGAGGTGATCGCTGTGACAGCCTGTATAAACTCTGTTTTGGATACTCCATGTTAATTGGTCGACTCCTCCCTTAAAAGTGGTACATGCACTGTCCAATGCCACCCCCAGACGAAGGCAGTTGCGCCGAAACGCGCGTTGGGGCAGACATCTCGCTGTGCACTCTAGCCTGGACTTAATATGGGTATGTTCAATTGTCATTACCTGTTGTGAACATTTTCTATACCTCAGCATTGTCTATTTTCCTGCTGTGTTATTCATACGCACTTGATTACTCATTCTTAGACCATTTTATATGGTATATACTTTCATTACTTGTAACGATTAGGGCAGCATATAGCTTGCAGACGTATCCAGTGCTAGGTTATGCCATCAGGCATTTATTATTTATATCTACATGGCTTATTTACCCTGTAAGTTGCATGGCTTGTATGTCTCTTTTTGGTTTATGGATTCTTTTTTAATCATTGTATACTCATGTGTTATCTTCAATAAAGTATTTTTCTATTTTCTCATATTTCTAGTTTATTGGCATCTTCTTCTTTAGGTTATATATCTGATTAATGTTGCAGTAAGATTTTAAAATAAAAATGTCTATTAGTGTGTTTGGTGCACCTTCCTAATTACTTTTTATTAAAAATATTCTCTACTTTTTGAGAAACAGCTGCTTTGTACCCTGTATACAGAGCAGCTGTATTTTACATTGAAACCTGTATCCGTCAGGTTAGCGGCACTGACGGTTTCAGTAAGAGCGGGTCTTGCGTATCTCTGACATGTAGGATCCACCTGTTATCGATCACATCTAAGTTATGAACATAGATGTGATTGGTAAGGCTGGGTTCACACAACCTATTTTCAGACGTAAACGAGGCGTATTATGCCTCGTTTTACGTCTGAAAATAGGGCTACAATACGTCGGCAAACATCTGCCCATTCATTTGAATGGGTTTGCCGACGTACTGTGCAGACGACCTGTAATTTACGCGTCGTCGTTTGACAGCTGTCAAACGACGACGCGTAAATTGACTGCCTCGGCAAAGAAGTGCAGGGCACTTCTTTGCAACGTAATTTGAGCCGTTCTTCATTGAACTCAATGAAGAGCAGCTCAAGATATACGAGCGTCACAGACGCCTCGTATATTACGAGGAGGAGCATTTACGGCTGAAACGACGCAGCTGTTTTCTTCTGAAAACAGGCTGTCATTTCAGCCGTAAAAGCCAGCTAGCGTGTGAACATACCCTGACAGCTCGATCCTGCATGTCAGAGACACCCAGGACCCGCTGACACTAAAACTTTCAGTGCCGCTAACCTGACGGATACAGGTTTCAATGTAAAATACAGCTGCTCTGTATACAGGATACAAAGCAGCTGTTTCTCAAAAAGTATAAATAATTTGTAATAACAAGTAATTAGAAAGTTGCACCAAACACTGGAACATTGTTATTTAAAAAAAAAATAAAAAATCATTTTCAAAGGTGTACATAGCATTTAATCCGAATACCTGAATATTTAGAGACAGATTGGTTACTATGGACATGCTGCCTGACAACTACATGTAAAGGGTTGTAGTTATTAGGACAATCTATCCATATCTACCAGTCTGGACTGTCTCAATTTAGAACTTCAGCTCAAACCTGGATTATCAGTGAAATTTAACGTAATTTTACCACAACCAATAGTCACCGTGGAGCGCTAGCAGTATTTGGACAAGAAGTAAAGCTTTCATAAGACTACAATAACTTTTTGAAAGGAGTGTGGCGTAGAAAAAGCGTTGTAAGGTAATAACGGGTAATAAATAACATAGTGGGAAGCTTACCGAGCAGCATTTTTCTTTTCTGTCAGCTTCATATGGGTTGTTGAAACAATGTGTACATAGGGAGACACAACGGCCCTCATAAGAGTAGTTCACACGATATTAAACTTTGCTTTATGAAACATTCAATCTATTTGGAGGAAGCCTACAATACGAGGCTCCCGGTGATATAGATATTGACTAAAACAGTAGTACATGTACGCATCAGTGGATTTGATAATTCATGGAAGCTGGAGAACCGTGCCAATAGATTACACAATGTTTTGCCATCATGATCAAGTGTCACCCTGTACCATGTCCTGACCTCACTGACTCCTGGACTGATCAGTTAATGAATGGGTAATTAAAGGGGTTGTCTGCTTACAAAAAGAGGCTCTCATTGTAGAGACATGCATGACATGGAAAGACTATTGATTTTAATTGAATATGTGTAATGCCTTATTTCACCTGTGGTGGCACTTCAAGGGAATTAAAGAGGCTCTGTCACCACATTATAAGTGGCCTATCTTGCACATAATATGATCGGCGCTGTAATATAGGTTTTTAGAAAAACGATCATTTTTGACGGAGTTATGACCTATTTTAGCTTTATGCTAATGAGTTTCTTAATGGACAACTGGGCGTGTTTTACTTTTTGACCAAGTGGGCGTTATGGAGAGAAGTGTGAAAATATAATAGAGACCCTGGGTAGTTGGCGGGCACAATATACAACTAACAACAAATTGCCTTTAGGCAAGAAACCCTATTTCCCAACTACCATAAATATAAAATAAATTCTTTATTGTGCTATATATAGCAAAAAGACAGACCACACATAAAGATTAAAATTGCCACTGCATGGTGCCGGACAAAAATGTAGGGGGTTACTGCATATGCAGCGGTGTAAAACACCTAACGACCAGTGTGAGGACCACTAATCTGGCAGTCAATCAATTGAATTTGTCCAACAGTAAGTCTGGCAACCGGCAGGAATTAAAATATAAGAAGAACCCCCGACATGTTTCACTAATGCTGTAGCGTCCTCAGGGGTAAACAGGGCTAATGGCGGCGCGCCCAAAAATCTCTTCCTCTTGTAAACATTTCCGATGACGTACATCGCAAGTGTGTCAGTGCGGCTGGCCAATCAGAAGAGGTAGATGAGGACCGACCCCCAGAGCAAATGGATTGACAAATAGGGAAAAACATGAGATGAGCCAATCATAAGCAATGTGCGCACACATAACAAATAAGGACATAGTGTGAGTTGTCTATAAGCCGTAGGCGCATGCTCAGTGAGTATGTTGGAATCAATGAAAGCCACGCATGCGCAGACGGGCAGCAGCGGGACTTAAACTAAATCGGGTAAATAACAAAAAGTCAGAAGTCAGTGCATGCGCATCTATAAGATATAGGACTTAGTGTGACAACACTCAAATATTGCGAGGTGCCACAGGTAAGTATTATAAGATGATTGAGTCTGTTTAAATAAAACGATGTAGGGGCCACACTGAAAGGAAGGAACAGCGCGTTTGTGTCTATAAGCATTCAATGTAAAGGATAGTCATTCAATGAAAGATGCACATGGTCTCCCCTATAGAGGCACGGGTGGGTCCTAAAAAGTACAGAATATACAGATACATTTGATTAGTTGATAGCTAATCGACGGGCATGGGGTACGGAACATGTGGAAGAGACAGGGAGCCGCCATACTTATGTGGTCTAAAGTCATAAAATTGACTATTTTTAATGTAAGAGAAAAACTTTTACATAATTTTTAGTTCTATTTTTATTTTTGGTATTTAAAACAGGTGCAGGGTTAGGCTATCCAATAAATTGTGTTCACAGAGATGGAATTAAACCCGATATACACACCAGAGAAAGATTTCAGATCAAAGAAAGGCAGTAAAGGTGAAGCCCTCGTTTAGACCCAAAGGAGTCATGGTGTTCAGGCGGTGAATCCACCGTGCCTCTTCTTGCAAAAGTCTCCGATCTAGGTTACCAGCCCTGGGACCCAATTTGATTTGGGTAACACCCCAAAATTGAAGTAATCGAGTGTTGCCACCATGAAAATTGTGAGTATGTCTTGATAAAGTGGTGTCTTCTTTATTATTGATGGTACTGAGGTGTTTGGAGATTCTTCTCCTCAGTTCCTGGATAGTCTTGTCCACATATAGCTTGGGACAAGGGCATGTGGCTATGTATATGACTCCACTGCTTTGGCAGTTCATGAACTGTTTGATCTCGTATGATTTGCCATCAACTGGATTGATGACATTCTTGACTGTTGGCATAAGGGGGCAAAAAGAACATCTGCCACAGGGATGAAATCCCTTAATTGGCGATTTTAGCCAAGTGTGTGGGATACTAGGTCGTCTGGAATAGTGACTGTGTGCCAGAAATTCCCGCAGATTTTTCCCCCTTCGGTAAGTGATGCTTGGACTTGCTGGAATGGCATCTTTCAAATCAGGATCGGCAGTAAGTATGGACCAATATTTTTGTAGAATATCAATGACCTGGGGAGAGCATACATCAAAGGTACCTATACGTCGTATAGCACTGGATGATCCGGGCACAGCAGGTTTGGTTCTCCTATCGAAAAGTAAATCAAGCCTATCAGACGCCCTGGCCCTGGCATAGGCTCTATGTAATCACTTTTTTGGATATCCTCGTGCCAGGAATTTATGATAAAGACCATTACATTCTGCTTGGAAGGATTGTTCATTAGAGCAGTTTCGCTTAGCTCTAAGGTATTGGCCTATTGGAATTCCTTTCTTGAGGGCAGGTGGATGGTAACTTTCCCAGTGTAGGAAACTATTGGTGGCCGTTGCCTTCCGGAAAATGTCAGTTTGGACATTGCCACCAGGGTCCAAGGAGACCTTGAGGTCGAAAAAAATTGATCACATGATCATGTATCTCATGGGTGAACCTCATTCCAATGGAATTATTATTAAGTATAGACCTGTGGCACCTCATAATATTTGAGTGTTGTCACACTAAGTCCTATATCTTATAGATGCGCATGCGCTGACTTCTGACTTTTTGTTATTTACCCGATTTAGTTTAAGTCCCACTGTTGCCCGTCTGCGCATACGTGGCTTTCATTGATTCCAACATACTCACTGAGCATGTGCTGACGGCTTATAGACAACTCACACTATGTCCTTATTTGTTATGTGTGCGCATTCTATTGCTTATGATTGGTTCATCTCATGTTTTTCCCTATTTGTCAATCCATTTTCTCTGGGGGTCGGTCCTCATCTACCTCTTCTGATTGGCCAGCCGCACTGACACACTTCCGATGTACGTCATCAGAAATGTTTACAAGAGGAAGAGATTTTTCGGTGCGCAGCCATTAGCCCCGTTTACCCCTAAGGACGCTACAGCAGTAGCGAAACATGTCAGGGGGGCTTCTTATACTTTAATTCCTGCCAGTTGCCAGACTTACAGTTGGACAAATTCAATTAATTGACTGCCAGATTAGTGGTCCTCACACTGGTCGTAACACACTGCAGTAAACCCTTACATTTTTGTCCGGCACCATGCAGTGACAATTTTAATCTTTATGTGTGGTCTGTCTTTTTGCTATATATAGCACAATAAAGAATTTATTTTATTTTTATGGTAGTTGGGAAATAGGGTTTCTTGCCTAAAGGCAATTTGTTGTTAGTGGAGAGAAGTGTATGATGCTGACCAATCAGTGACCAATCAGCGTCATACACTTCTCTCCTTTCATTTACACAGCATATTGTGATCTTATTACATCACTATATGCAGCCACATAAACACACTATAACGTTACTCAAGTGTCCTGACAGTGAATATACATTACCTCCAGCCAGGACGTGATGTCTATTCAGAATCCTGACACTTCTGTAGCGTCTGTGTGATATTTACAGCAAGGCAAGTGTAATCTCGCGAGATTACAATGTAACCTGTCATTTAAAACGAGATTACGCTTGCTGTGCTGTAAATGTAACACAAACTTTACCGAAGTGTCAGGATTGTGAATAGACATCACGTCCTGGCTGGAGGTAATGTATATTCACTGTCAGGACACTGAAGTAACGTTAATGTTTGTTTATGTGGCTGCACATAGTGATCTAGCTATATCGCTATCTGCTGTGTAAATGAATGGGGAGAAGTGTATGACGCTGATTGGTCACTGATTGGTCAGCGTCATACACTTCTCTCCACGACGCCCACTTGGTCAAAAAGTAAAACACGCCCAGTTGTCCATTAAGAAACTCATTAGCATAAAGCTAAAATAGGTAATAACTCCATAAAAAAATGATCGTTTTTCTAAATAAAAACCACTGCTGTAATTTATATTACAGCGCTGATCACATCATGTACAATATAGGCCACTTATAATGTGGTGACAGAGCCTCTTTAAACACCTGCTGCCGGGTTCTCACAAATTACAACCGATCACTGGGGGTCCCAGCAGGACTCCCTACTATAAGTTTATCATTGGCAGACCCTTCTTACAAAAAGTTTTGATGAAAGTGGAGAACCTCATTAACTTGCTATTATTACTTGCTAGTGGAGACTTTCATTTATATTTTTTTAAATACATTTTTTCAAATTTATTTAGGAGAACCTATCGTTGTGCTGATGTCTACAGAAAACACTTGTATATTTAAAATAGATGGTTTTAGGTATACAAAGTATAAGGATAGGAGCATGCTCATCTCATATGGAGCCCCTGTGTTTCTTGCAGAACCGGCGCTATTAAATGGACAAATTTTATTAGCGGCTAGATGGGGAAATGTGGTTATATATTGATTCCATTAAGTTTATTGGTTTAGGTTACTTTGTCAGGAGAGTGTAATAACTTGAGTTGTGTCATTACAGATAGCCCAATCCCACCATGTCTTAGCTCATTGAGACTGTCAGGTGAGGTGGAGCTCTTCCATATACTGACATTATCCCCCTGAATGGTGTAAGAAAAGGTTTTCTTGTTTATTCTGTTATAATAGCTTTTGGAGGGTAAACTTCACGGCAAGTTTGAAAAAATGTTTACCCCGTAGCTGCAAGAGAAGTCATTGCTTAAATTAATGTTGTTGTCTAGTTAGGTCACATTAGGTGCACAGAGGATTAGTCTATTATAATATTGTTTAATATACATCTATTAGCTGATATATCCAGTGGACTGCCATGTAAAGCGGAGATGCATGTACAATTAATGGACATCACGGATGGCAATTGATTAAAATAAGTTCCCGGTCACTTTTGATATACAGTATATTCTGTTACTTTCAGGGCCAGATGAGGGACTGTGAGGGTTTCTGGATAAAACATGCGAAATAGCCGTGCTTACATAATAATGCCTACAGAATAGTCCCATACAGTGAACATATATTTGGGCAATACAATGCCCAAATAACAAAATATCTAAACTACCAAAATAATACCGCCATACAGTGCTTAAGTTATAACACAACCAGTGCAAGTTGGAGTAGTCTTGTGCCAGGATGCAAAGTGTGAATGTGGCTTCACTGTGTATTGAGCAGTTCTCAGTCTTTCCTCTATTTAATCTAGTGTTTTAATGCAGATCGATTCTTGGAGTGTTGCCTGGATATGCTCAGTATCAGTAAAATAAGCCAGCTGGCAAGAGCTTAGGAAATGTCAATGGCTCGGGTAGGAACAAGCTTTATGCTTGGCTGACAGTCAAAGTCCACCAGAACCACCGCATACAACATTCAGTAGTTTTACAATCAACCGAGGGTAGAGATGAAGCAACCAGGTTGTTCTGCTCCCATACGCAAATTATTCTAAAAAAAGGTTTGATACATAGGTCTATCAAAATAGGGCATTATGAGGAGCGGGGCACAGTACAGGCACATTAGGGATTCTCTATTTACTGTATAAGTGTTTTAAAGTGAAGCTCCACAGCAGGCGGGAAGATGTGGCATTCATACATCTTCCAAAAATTCTCCAAAATGCTTTTGTTTATTAATCTTCCTACAGATGTCAATAACCTAGTACTAAGGCAATGTACACGTGATCGCTCGAACAGCCAGCTTAAACTTGCGCCGTAAATATACATTGCCACGGATTAAAGGACCATTACCACCTGCCATAAATTTACGGTGGGCGGTTCTTTACCAGTTAAAGGGGTATTCCCAACTCAGACATTAATTGCATATCCACAGGATCTATGTTCGAATTTTAAGGAAGTCTGAAGGAAGAAATATCCCATGACTACTTTTTAATATCAAGCTCAGTCAGTTTGAATATGGTCTCTTTGGAATGACTACTGGATATGACTAGATCTTTAAAAAAGGATGATTTTCTGGTTGTCTTTTTTGTCTCCCCTTCTTTTCTGTTGCTGTCCCTTTGTGTACTTTGACATTGCGGCCATATGTGTTGGTTTAGAGAGATGAAGTGCACATTTTGTTGGATATGATTCTATCTTTATTGAATTTTATAGCCATTTGTCATAATCATGACATGTAACCCGTTTGGACAAATATTCTCAGAAGTAAATTTATAAGTAAAAAAAACAAAAAACGAAAATCAATGAAAATACAGTTTCAAAATTTGCTATGACCCCTTTAATTGTTTTAAAATATGAAAATACACTATATGAAGAAAAGTATTGGGACACCTACGCATTACAGGAGCTTTTATGACATCCATTCTAAATCCATAGACATTAATGTGGTGTTGGAAAAAAAGCTTCCTCTCTCCTGGGAAAAATTTCTGCAAGATTATGTGGTGTGTCTGTGGGACTTTTTGCCCATTCATCCATTTGTGAGGTCAGACACTGATGTTGGGGAGGGGGCCTGGCCCACAATCTTTGTACTAGCTTATCCGAAAGGTATTTTATGGGGTCAAGTTCATTCACACCAAACTCCCCCACCATGTATTTATGGGCCTTGCTTTGTGCACTGGGGCACAGTCACGCTGAACCGAAAAGGGCCGAACCCCAAACTGTTCCCACAAAGTTGGAAGCTACAATTGTCCAAAATGTCTTGGTGTGCTGAAGCATTAAGTTTCCCCTTCACTGGAAATAAAGGGCCTAGACTAACCCATGAAAAACAACCCTATAGTATTATTTCCTCCTACTTTGCAGTTGGCACAATGCAGTCAGGCAGGTAACGTTCTCCTGGAATTCACCAAACCCAGACTCATCCATCAGACTGCCAAATAGAGAAGCGTGATTCATCACTCCCCCCGACACACGTTCCCACTGCTCCAGTGTCTGGTTTTGACGTGCTTTACACCTCTCCATCCGACGCTTGGTATTTTGCTTGGTGATGTGAGGCTTAGGGCTTATTCAGACAAACGTGATATACGTCCGTGCAACGCGCGTGATTTTCACGTGTCTCGCACGGACCTATATTAGTCTATGGGGCCGTGCAGACAGTCCGTGATTTTTGCGCAGCGTGAGTCCGCTGCGTAAAACTCACAACATGTTCGTTCTTTGTGCGTATTTCGCGCAACACGCACCCATTGAAGTCAATGGGAGCGTGAAAATAACGCGCAGCACACGGAAGCACTTCCGTGGGACGCGCGTGATTCGCGCAACAGCAGTGAAAAGTATGAATGAAAACAGAAAAGCACCACTCTGCTTTTCTGTTTACAAACATACAAAGAGAACAGATAAAAACGGGACATATAACACAAAAACACCGAAAAAGGCCATACTTACAAATGGACACAGACAGGTCAGAAATGCTGATGAAGGAGAGTGAACAGGTGCATTTAAATAATAATAGCCACTCCCACTAGTCTTGAGGGGAGTGGCGTGTGGTGCATAATATGTGTAAACATACAAAGAGAGTGTCATAATGATGGCGGCTGCGCGAAACTCACGCAGCCACGCATCATACGGGGATGACACACGGAGCTGTTAAGTGGCTTTTGCGCGTGCAAAATGCCGCGTTTGTTGCGCTGGCAAAACGCACACGCCCGTGTGAATCCGGCCTTACATGCAGCTGCTTGGCCATGGAAACCCATGCCATGAAGCTCCCGGGGCACAGTTTTTGTGCAGATGTTCATGTCGGAGGTTTGGAGCTCTGCAGTTATTAAGTCAGCAGAGCGTTGGCGACTTTTATGTACTATGTCCCTCATCACTTGGTGACCCCGCTCTGTAACTTTACGTGGTCTACACTTTGTGGCTGAGTTGTTGTGGTTACTCAACGCTTCCACTTTACAATAATATCACTCACAGTTATTGGTGGAATATCTAGGACGGAAGAAATTTCAGGAACTGACTTGTTACACCGGTGACATCTTATTACAGGACCACGCTGGAAATCAGTGAACACTTTAGAACGACCCATTCTATCACAAATGTTTGTAGAGACAACTGCATGGCTAGTGCTGGATTTTATACACGTGCGGCAATGGGATTGAATGAAACAACTGAATTCAATAATTAAGAGGTGTGTCCCGAAACATTTGTCCGTATAGTGTATGTCTGTCACCAGTGAGCACATGCACAACATAACCAAACCCTCCCATATGCTGCATGTGGTTATGTGAGCTCACACTTTGTATATTGACATGTTGCACAACCGTCTGTTTAGAATTGTGTATGTGAAATTGTTTCTATGTATTAGGATGATGAAACTTCTAGGAATGGGAGTGCACCGAACAAATGATCGCCGGCTCTGTGACATCTCCCTATCTCTGCAGGTTTTGGCCTCTTGGTGTGGCTTGAAGTGCATCACATAACATAATGCTGAGCTTATAGTAAATTATGGGAAGAAGCTACATAACTAGTCCCTAAGTGTAATAGATACTTATATTAATACCATACCCAGTGGCCTATATCAGACAGTCATTCTTATGGGGACAGGACATTGGACAGTTTTCTTGCAGCGCTGAGGTCCTGGGTTCGAATGTGACTCCGGACAACATCTGCATGGAGTTTATGTTCTTACCATGTTCTCGTGAGTTTCTTCCGGTATCACCGGTTTCCTTGCACAGTCCAAAGACATACTGTTAGGTTTATTGGCTTTATATTTTGCTTTGGAGTTTGTGAGTGTCTGTGAAATTAAATTGTGAGCCTCATTGGGGACTGGGACTGATAACTATATCCTTACATGGCTGCAGAGTGTTATTTCATATAAAAGCAATGGGGAGGGGAGGGGGGGGGGGGGATGCATGACTTCTGTCTATCTCTCTCGCAGTTACATGTGCATCCGAAAACCAGAAACCTGACAGACTCCATATGGGATCCATCATGGCTCGTGTGAAAATGAAATGCTGGAATAATGCAGCTTCTACTGTAAATTATAGGAATATTAGAAGTAACAGAGCAGTTCTGTGCCCATATAAGATATGAGGCCGCAGGCTGAGTACATTTATACAGGTCATGAAAATCTGAGGTGACATTAAATATTCTAAATATATAGTGGAGAAAACAATATTCGTTATACTACTCGCCTCATCTGCTGCAGAACCTCTTTTATAAGAATAAGGGCTTATTTACACGAACGAGTGTCAAATTGACTGTGAGAAACTGCAGACCCAATTTCACAGATACCTTATAGACTTGAGTCTATTGGGGGATCCGTGAAAATGGGAAAAAATAGGACCTAATATGTCCTATTTTTTTCACGGGCTGTTCACACAGTCCGTTAAAAAAAAAAAACGGCCGTGTGAATAGCCCCATAGAAGCAAATTGATTTTAATGCAGCCGTGTGACGACCATTAAAAAAACGTCTGTCACACAGTCGCACGGGAAAAGGAATATCCTGCAATAGTGATGTACCGTCACCCATCTCTGCATAATTGTCATCATTATTCACAGACATCTGATGTGTAGTATCACATTATTCTATGATGTGTATTGCTCTACCGACACTACACAGAAGCTCGCAAGAGCAGGCGCGCAGTGAACGTAGTGACCAATAAAACATTGAATTTTACTGTCATGATAACACTAGATAAACACTCATTGCATGCTTCTTTTAGAGCAGATTAGCACTGCTGTGTAGTTTGAAGGCAACCTGTCTTGCAGGCCCGGCAACACCATGATCTATAATATTGTTCATCCTAATCTTCCTGGTTCATGAACAGAATCTCTCTGTTTATGACTAGCCCATGTCATGGCCCCAGGCTGATCGTCAGAAGAGCCAGTGCCGTCCTAACAGTATCCCATAGTATAGGAAAGAAAGAGGACTGCTTGGCTGTAATAATTCATTGTATATTGCGTATGGGGTCTAGGATACACAGCACGTTCATATGCGATGCCCTTGAGTTGAGTTTTGGCACAACTGATTTAGGGAGATATGTTCTTTAGTGGAAAAAAAAAAGACATTATAAACGACGAATTAGCTAGCATAGAAAATACACTGGATCTTAGGTTACTGCCCCAAATTATAATCGAAATTCAAAAATTTAGCAGCAGATTTACTATTCAGGAAGAGATACGCACCCAAACCTCGCCCTTAAAGCGTCTCTGTCACCACATTATAAGTGGCCTATATTGTACATAATGTGATCGGCACTGTAATGTAGATTACAGCAGTGTTTTTTTTATTTAGAAAAAAGATCATTTTTGACGGAGTTATGACCTATATTAGCTTTATGATAATGAGTTTCTCAATGGACATCTGGGCGTGTTTTACTATATGGCCAAGTGGGTGTTGTGGAGAGAAGTGTGTGACGCTGACCAATCAGTGACCAATCAGCGTCATACTCTACAAGTATATCACTGTTCAAATAGAGGCCTGGTAATAATGAGGTTTTTGTAAAATATAAAAATCCGGACCGGCACCTTGTACTATAGATTTTTACTATAAGCTGAACATTTAGAGGAAAGAGATAGAAATGATAACTGTCTCTGTTCTCAGTTTCTGTCTTATACCATACATGTATGTCAGTAGATATATAAACGGTTGGATTATGGACAGACAACATCTCATCGATCCTTGTAAAGGTTAGCGGGCGAATAACCTGTAAAACATTAATCTATGAAGGGCATTGGAAATGATAAGATGTTATGAACAGAATTGTCGAGGCTTTGTTATTGGAGGTAGAAGTCAATATTGAGAAATGCCAGGAGGAGTGTTGTAAAGGCCTTGTCTCTCAAATGTTTAACCAGGTGCCTCCATTTGTCAGCACTAGAAATATTGTATTATTGGTAATGATAAGATTATTTGGAGCCATTGAGCCACCTATAAACCAGCCTAGCGAAAAAAAAAGAATCCTTCATATTTGGCCTGTCTGATGTTTGATGCCAGTACAGTACCAATATTTGCCGGATAATCCCATTTTGGGGGCCTCAATAGGGGTGTCTCTCTTTTTACCAAAAGCTGGTTATTTATTTTGCTATCCCTCTTGTAGGTAGACTTTGGGGCATGGCTGCATATAGAGGTGAAATAAAAATGGAGCCCCTCTCCTGGTGTTGGCTCTCCCCATCACAAGCCCATCATTCAGTAACTATTTGTTTGTCTCCTCTCCTCCTTTGTCGGAGCTCGACCCACAGGCCAGTCCAACCTTTCTTGTTTGTAATGGTTGGATAAGGGGAATTCTATACAGGTTAAAATTGCCTATAATAATGTTGAGTTGAACCTCCTTCCTCATGGACGCCATTGCAGCTGCAGAGTCTTTTTCTGTCATACGTATTGTTAGCTCTTGCCCTAAAGTGTGGTACACAGCTCCTCTCATGGCATAAATGCCCCAGACCACTCTACAAGAACAAGTGGTGCATTACTACTAAATATAAACGATATCCTGCAGGAAGTATATCACTCTTCACTTACTTTATGAATGATGACCCACAGTGCAGATATATACTGCATGATGATAATAGGATACAGTTCATTTCACAAATGTATTGAGCTTTTGGGATATCGGACAGGTTTAGCAGACGACCCACCCACGGGCCCAGGCATTGACACAGTAATGGTCCCCAATGGTCCAGTAGAAGTCAACCCCATTTGTAGGTGACTTTGGAGCCAATCACTTGCCACTAGGGTCTATTACTTATAAGATGATTCACAAATAACCTATTAGACCTTACTGATAATATGTCCTGCGTACAATGATAACAACAATGATGACAATGCAAATAAAAGTGGCCGTGCACATGTTCTGTATAGGTGGAGAGTAGCCCACAGAATTAGTTCCTTTGGTAGGTCCCTACTTCGACACTGATATCAGACATAACTGGGTCCGAGTTAAATACTTTGCTTTTAGTGAGTGAGGGGTTAAAGTCACTGAATTGTAGTTATATTTACACACCAGATGACTGTGACCGTACAAGACCTGTGGAAGATTTGTACTATGCCTAGAAAAGACTGTAATCTGAGTGTAACCTTCACTGATAACCAGAAGAGTTGTAATCTAGGAACTCAAACAAAAATCACAGAAAATCAAACACGATGAACTATATATATAAACTTGTTTTGGTCCCGCCTGGGTTTTCCTTCCCTCTTAGAACTTCTCCCCTAATGTAACTGGTGTCGGTTGTCACACATGCTCAGTAGCTCCAGTCCCACTGCCCCCAAATCCTCTTATACACGAGTGCCGGAGTGATTCTTGCCGTTGTGCAGGCCAGCCAATAAGAATAGGCGCCATAGCAAGTATGTAACGGCAATATGTAGATACAGAAGCATTTTTAAAAATTAATTCGAACTGAAATATTGTTATGTTTTGTGTGATCTAACAGATATGAGATATTTTCCCTTTAAGCTGCAGCACATGGCGGCCTTGTCAGTTATGTTCTTACTTGTTCGCTGTTAGGTCCCAATTTCTTGTTGTCAGCAAACATCAAAAATGTCAGTAAGCAAAGCTGTCCATGCATTTCTGTACAGGCGGCCGTGCCTGGTTCTGCAGCTTGTCCTATTCACTTAAATGGGACCAGAGGCATTACTGGACACCGCCGGACGAGCCTCTATACCCCTTCATTGTGCTAATCTGTGGGGTCCCTGCCGATCAAACATTGATGGCCTATAGAAAGATGGGCCATCAATGTTTACGTTTTAGAGAACCCCCTAAATATGCATAGTTTTATTTTTTGCTGCCCTGCAATCTGACAACCGTAACTTTTTTTGGTAAATGTAGCTTAGCATCAGCAGATGAGTTGATTTTTTATTTATTTTTTTTGCACAATTTGGTGAACATTTTATTTTGCATCTAATTCATATTATCTTAACTTTATAAAACTTTATTAACATTTTTACTTTTCCGTAGGGCACTTTGGATTTTTACTTTTGAACCATAATGTGCTAAATTGCCTGCATGTGCAATAATAAAAAAAAAAGACAGGTATCTCTAAGTCATCATCACAGGTTGTTTATTTCCTGTTGCTTATATGTGCTATACCAACATTTTCATTGGTCACATCAGTCCCAGTCCCCATTGGGGCTTATAATCTGATTTCCGTATCTCAGACACAAGCTCACTAGGTGCAATTTCATAGGAAGAAAATTAACCTATCAGTATGTTTCTGGAGTGTGGGAGGAAACATCGCAAACACGAGGAGAACATACAAACTCCATGCAGATGTTGTCTTTAATCGAATTTCAACCCAAGACTCCTGTGCTGAAACCACTGAACCATCATGTTTCCCTTTTAGGTGCTGTTATTACTATACCGTAGTTTGCAGCATCCAAGGGGTTAAACAGGCAGGATCTGAGTTTTGTCCAATACCGGTCATTGCCGTTGGACAGCGACTCTGAATCTCAGCAGAAATCAGTTTATAATCTCATGACTACAAGGAATTTACCAAGTTTTAAGACAGTATTTCTGTGTACCTGGAGCTGCTAGTTCAAGGACCCAGTTTTGTAATAATGCTACTGTAGAGTTTATGTAAACAGAAGATGGGCATGACTTGCTTATATTGTGGGCAGAGCTATAGGTATAGGGGTTTCAGTGGTTGCAGTGGCACCCTGGTGTCTGTCCACATAAGAGGACAGCATTACTAAATTAGGATGTGATCGTGGAGGGCGTGCCCTGGCACAGATTTTGCACCTGGGACCATGAGGGTTGTAGGTATAGATTAATGCAATATTTGTACCCTATCAGGACTAGATGGTTCCTCTGCTCCGGCCTGCTTTCAGGTTCAGATTTAATTTTTATGTTTAATCTTTTCTTTATTGGAAAATGTAAAGAAAACAAAGTAACGACCAAATCACAATAAATACAAGAACGTACTATACGATTACACTTGTTTTACTCAGTACAGCCAGTAGGTGGCAGTATTTATATTAGTTACCTAACACTTGATATAAGATATTAGATAATCACAGAACACGTATGACATACCAAGGGTTAAGGGGAAGAACATCAGTATCATCTTAAGTTAGCACTGCATTACACTACTGACAGGAAAAGAACTACATACATCTCAGGGTCGAGGAAGGATCATCTAAGTATTATAAACAAGTATAAGTTACTCATAGCTAATCAAATATAAGATCATATACTATAACTAGAATTGACTAGTAAAATGACTCAGTAAATGTCTCCTTGTCTCAATGTAAAGTGCAATGTTCCTGAGCCTATTTGTTTCATATAACATTTAATAATTATTTGGTCGCTAGATGGCAGCATTGTATGAAAGTCAATTTACATAACCAGGCAAGTATCTACTTCTGAACAAACAGGGGAAAATATAGTCTCATTTTAAGTGGGCCTAGAATTTGAATATGCAGCACAGCCTAAAATATTAGAGAATTAGATTATCTGAAAAATGTTTCAGATGTTTTGCAGAAATGGAGATATGTGAGATAAACAAGAGATCAGGGAGAAAGACGTGTTTCTGGACTTCTAATCAGTCATCCCATTGAAGAACGCTACTGTCAGTCTCATCCAAGACTGAAAAGTCAGATATCAGAAAACAATAGATTGTACTCAATCTTTGGTTCTAAAGGCCCTTTTACACCAGCCAATTATCGGGCAAACGCTTGTTCATATAACGCTCGTGTAAAGGATCTGCCAGGCACAGCGGGGTTAACGCCCATAGGTAATCAGTCGGCACCTGAGTCTATGTGTCTGAGACTGACTCCAGCTTCCACCACTCAGGCTGGCAGGCTTAGGAGTGGGAGAGCCTATCGCAGCCTGGCCAGACTCAGCTAGCTCCCGCCCTCTGTCTATTTATACCTGCCTTTCCTGTTCCTCCAGTGCTTGTGATTCTTCTCGTGTGGTTTCCTGGCCCAGCTCAGCTCCTGACTATTTGATCCTGCTCCATACTGACCCTGGCTTACTGACTACTCTTCTGCTCTGCGTTTGGTACCTCGTACTCTCCTGGTTTGACTCGGCTCGTTCACCTCTCTTGTTGCTCACGGTGTTGCCGTGGGCAACTGTCCCATTTCCCTTGGCTTTGTGTACCCTTGTCTGTTTCGTGCACTTACTGAGCGTAGGGACCGCCGCCCAGTTGTACCCCGTCGCCTAGGGCGGGTCGTTGCAAGTAGGCAGGGACAGAGTGGCGGGTAGATTAGGGCTCACTTGTCCGTTTCCCTACCCCTATCATTACATAATCACAAGCCCGTTACCTAGTCTACCCTGGTCCCTGTATCTACTATGGACCCCCTTGAGACCCTGGCCCAGCAAATGCAGGGTCTCTCCCTACATGTCCAGGCCCTGGCTCAGAGGGTCAACCAGCCTGACACTACCATGGTAGTGCCCCTCACCTCTTGAACCCCACCTCAAGTTGCCTGATCGGTTCTCAGGGGACCGGAGGACTTTTCTCTCCTTTCGGGAGAGTTGTAGGCTTTACTTTCGCTTAAAGCCTCACTCCTCAGGTTCTGAGAGCCAGCGGGTGGGTATAATTATGTCCCGACTCCAGGAAGGGCCCCAAGAGTGGGCCTTCTCCTTGGCTCCTGACGCCCCTGAACTTTCCTCCGTTGATCGTTTCTTTTCTGCTCTCGGACTCATTTATGACGAGACTGACAGGACTGCCTTTGCCGAGTCAGCTGGTGACCTTACGTCAGGGTAAGAGACCTGTTGAGGAGTATTGTTCTGACTTTAGGAAGTGGTGCGTAGCTTCTCGGTGGAATGACCCTGCCTTAAGGTGCCAGTTTAGGTTGGGTCTGTCGAACGCCCTGAAGGACCTGCTAGTTAGCTATCCCTCAATAACCAGGTCAGTAACTCGTCAGGGGTCTCCCCCTTTTTCTGTAATTTTGGGTTTAATCCACGGTTCTCCTCCGTTTCACCTGGTAGTTCCAACAATCCCGAGGTAGAGGTCGTTCATCGGGAACTGTGCACAGTCTGGGCCCAGGTTCAGAAGAACCTAGAGGCTTCCCAGAGCGTACAAAAAACTCAGGCTGATAGAAGACGTTCTGCTAACCCCTTGTTTATGGTCGGGGATCTGGTGTGGTTATCGTCTAGGAACTTGCGCCTTAAGGTCCCGTCCAAGAAATTTGCTCCCCGGTTTATTGGGCCGTATAAGGTCATTGAAGTCCTCAATCCTGTCTCCTTCCGACTGGAGTTGCCCCCATCTTTTCGAATACACGACGTGTTTCATGCCTCCCTCCTTAAACGCTGCTCCCCGTCCTTGGCTCCCTCGAGGAGACCTCCTGTTCCAGTTCTCACCCCTGAGGGGGTGGAATTCGAGGTGGCCAAGATTGTGGACAGCAAGATGGTCCAAGGCTCCCTCCAGTACCTGGTCCATTGGAGAGGATACGGGCCTGAGGAGAGGACTTGGGTACCCGCCCGGGATGTTCACGCTGCGGTATTGGTCAGGAAGTTCCACCTTCGTTTCCCCAATAAACCAGGTCCACTTAGAAAGGGTCCGGTGGCCCCTCATAAAAGGGAGGGTACTGTAAAGGATCTGCCAGGCACAGCGGGGTTAACGCCCATAGGTAATCAGTCGGCACCTGAGTCTATGTGTCTGAGACTGACTCCAGCTTCCACCACTCAGGCTGGCAGGCTTAGGAGTGGGAGAGCCTATCGCAGCCTGGCCAGACTCAGCTAGCTCCCGCCCTCTGTCTATTTATACCTGCCTTTCCTGTTCCTCCAGTGCTTGTGATTCTTCTCGTGTGGTTTCCTGGCCCAGCTCAGCTCCTGACTATTTGATCCTACTCCATACTGACCCTGGCTTACTGACTACTCTTCTGCTCTGCGTTTGGTACCTCGTACTCTCCTGGTTTGACTCGGCTCGTTCACCTCTCTTGTTGCTCACGGTGTTGCCGTGGGCAACTGTCCCATTTCCCTTAGCTTTGTGTACCCTTGTCTGTTTCGTGCACTTACTGAGCGTAGGGACCGCCGCCCAGTTGTACCCCGTCGCCTAGGGCGGGACGTTGCAAGTAGGCAGGGACAGAGTGGCGAGTAGATTAGGGCTCACTTGTCCATTTCCCTACCCCTATCATTACAGCTCGTTCCCGATAATTGTCCTGTGTTAACGCTCTTTCATCTGCTGATCGTATCGTTTTAAAAAATTGAAATATTATCGTTGTCGGCTGCACATCTCCCTGTGTAAACAGGGAGACGCGCTGCCGACATGATGATAATGTATGGGGACGAGCGATCGGAGTAACGAGCATAGATACATAGCTCCTTGTGAACTGTCTCGTTGATCGGCTGTAATGTCGGGGTAGGGAGACAGACAGGTGAGCCCTAATCTACCCGCCACTCAGTCCCTGCCTACTTGCAACGGCCCGTCCTAGGCGATGGCGTACAACTGGGCGACGGTCCCCTACGACAGACAAACAAAACAAAAATGAAGCAAGGTCAATAATCATAGCAGGAGCAGCAGAGCCAGGAAACAGAAAAGAATCACAGGCAAAGGAGGAGCAGGAAATGCAGGTATAAATAGACAGAGGGCGGGAGCTAGCTCCGTCTGGCCAGGCTGTGATAGGCTCTCCCACTCCTCAGCCTCCCAGCCTGACTGGTAGAAGATCGTGTCACTATCTCAGACTTAGGAGCAGGTGCAGACTGATTACCCACGGGTGTCGACACAGAAGCTGTGTCTGGCAGATCCTTTACATCGGCGTTTGATTACACGGCCCAGGACGGGCCGTGTAAGAGGACCTTAAAGCTTTGGTGGCACTACACCTCTCAGCAGTTGTCAGGGCGTGCTGGGAGTTGTAGTTCAGAAACTATATGTCAGTCACAGGCAGTGGCAGATTAAGTAGATTAAGTCTATTAGTCCTGGGTACACAAAGATATGTAGAATACAAGGATTTCCTACAACAGACATGTCAGGAGAGGGGACAGATCCCCTATAGATCCAGGGACTCACAGGTGATGTCTTCTCTGATGGGAGTTGTTTTCTTTTCTCCATCTGACGCAGACCGTTATGGCGACTTCTCCTGATGAGACATCTTTGCCCATCACTTCTGCAGCCATTTCCAGCCTCTATAGAAACACACAAATTTAGACACCAAGGCCCAGGCCCATTCATTAAAGGGGTTGTCCAGGCACAGACCGTTTTTTATACTGGTGACCTATCGATGTGCCTGGACAACCCCTTTTACTCAGACTAATAGATTTGGACCCCAGACTAGATCATAGAATACATACAGACCCAGACCTTCTAAACTATTGCAGTCCCCACACCAGACCCCCTAAGCAAATACAGACCCCCTCATCAAATACAGACCCCAGAACAATCACCCTAAATAAATACAGACCTCAGACAGGACCCCTAAATACAGACCACAGACCAGACCCCCTAAACTAATACAGACCCCTAAATAAAGATACCTAATCTAATACAGACACTAGACCAGGCCCCCTAAATACAGAGCACATAAACTAATGCAGACCCCAGACCCTTAAATACAGACCCCCTACACTAATAATCTAATAATGATCCCAGACCTGACTCCCTTATGTAATACAGACCCCAGACCAGACCCCTTAATCTAATACAGATCCCAGACCAGACCCCTAAATACAGACTCCTAAATAAAGACCCTTAAACTAATACAGAACCTAGAATAGGCCCCCTAAATAGACCCCATAAACGAATACAGACCCAAGACGTCAAACTAATACAGACCCCTAAATACAGACCCCTTAAACTAACACAGACCCCTAAATATACAGACCCTAAACCGTTTAAACTGATACAGAACTCAGACACCCTAAATACAGACCCCTTAAACTAATACAGACACCAAACTTCCTAAATACAGACCAGACCCCTAAATACAGTCCCCAAACCACAAACCCCTGAATACAGACCCCACACCAGACCCCCTAAATACAGACCCCTTAAACAAAACCATCCCCTTATACTTACACAGCAGCTCACCTCAGTCTTCTCTGTGGAGTCGCTGCTGCTGCTGCTCATGGAGCTGCGATCATGTGACCAGCAGGTCTCTAAACAGTAGTAAGAACTTCAGAGATGAGGTCATGTGACCTTATGTCTAAAGGTCCTTTTGCAAGACATATACAATGCCGTTTCGTCACGGTTTTTGGCGCCAAAAACGCCCTATGATGATCCGCCATTGGTCGCAGCAAACACTGCAAACACTGGCACAGACTCTGACAGCCAGGGCCGCACCGTCCATGAGGCGAGATGAGCATTTCGCCTCAGGCAGCGGCAAGCTGCCTCTCTGAGGGGGCAACGGCGCCACTGAAACCAGACGCCGCCAACCACTCTTGCACTATTATTGCATAAGCGATGAATGGCCGAGCGCCGTTCCTGGCTATTCAGTGCTTTTTGCGCTGCTTGCGTTTTTTAAAGGCACTGATTGGCAGGGCAGATTGACTTATCCTGTCAATCAGCTCCTTTCAACGGCGCAAGCGGCACGATGATGTAATCGCGCTGCTTGCATCTTTGAAAGGCGCTGATTCGCAGGGCTGACTGACTTGACCTGTAAATCAACGCCTTTCGGCGTTCAGACCCAGCAAACAAGCTCAGATTTTCTAATAAAATGTGCCATTATCTACAGAGGGAGCTATATTTGGGGCACTATATACAGCGGTGGGCTACATGAGGGATACTATAAACGGGTGAGTTATATGAGGGACACTATATACAAGGTTGGACTATATGAGGGGCATTATATACAGGGGTGGGCTATATGTGGGGCATTATATACAGGGGTGGGCTATATGAGGGATACTATATACAGGGGTGGGCTATATGTGGGGCATTATATACAGTGGTGGGCTATACGTGGGGCACTATATACAGGTGTGGGCTATATGTGGGGAAATGTATACAGGGGTGGGCTATATGTGGGGCACTATATACAGGGGTGGGCTATATGTGGAGCACTATGTATAGGGGGAGCTATATGTAGGACACTATCTACAGTGGTGGGCTATATGTGGGGCACTATATACAGGGGAGCTATATGTGGGCACTATCTACGGGGAGTGGCTGTATGTGGGGCACTATCTACAGGGGGCTGTATGTGGGGCACGATCTACAGGAGGCTGTATGTGGGGCACTATCTACAGGGGCATCTATGTGGGGCACTATCTACAGGGGGATCTACGTAGGGCACTATCTGCAGGGGGCTCTATGGGGGTACTATCTAGAGGGAGCACTGTGTGTGTGTGTGTGTGTGTGTGTGTGTGTGTGTGTGTGTGGGACACAGTGTTTGGTGCTATTATAATCAGGGACACAGTGTATGGCACTATTATAATTAGAGATGCATTGTATGGTGCTATTATATTTCGTGGCTTAATGTGCGTGGCACCATGAGAATTTTATCTTCATTTATAGGTGCAGAAATGTTTGAAAAGTGAGAAGCTGAAGACATCTGAGTGGCAAACTGCAGAAATGGGCTGTGGCCGGGACAAGTCAACATAGAGGTCTGGACCAGATGGAGAAGAAAAGAGAAAAATAACTAGAATCTGAGACGTTACCGGTGAGTCACTTAATGTAAATGTTTATGCTTCCTCTAATCAGCACTGTAGTCACTGTATGATCTGCAGCGAGATGACGGGTGGTATGATTTTTTTTTTGTGAAGCAGCAACTCCCAGCATATATTTTACCATTGTTCAGGCCATGCTGGGAGCTGTAGTTTTACGCTGTACAAACCTATACAGCAGGGGTTGCACTAAATTGAGCTGTATTTGTGCTGGTGCTGTATATATGTTATGATCTTTGTTCTGGTGCTGTATTTATGTAATGAGCTTGGTTCTGGGGATGTATATATGTACTTAGCTTGGTTCTGGTGTTGTGTATACGTACTGAGTTTGGTTCCCATGCCGTAGATATGTATGAGCTTGGTTCTGGTCTGTCTATATGTATGAGCATGGTTCTGGTGTTGTATATATGCACTGAGCTTGGTTCTGGGGGTCTATATATGTACTGAGCTTGGTTCTCATGCCGTATACATGTATGAGCTTGTCTCTGGTCTGTCTTTATGCATGAGCTTGGTTCTGGTGTTGTATATATATGTACTGAGCTTTGCTCTGTTGCTGTATTTATGTAGTGAGCTTGGTTCTGGTGTTGTATATATGTATGAGCTTGTTTCTGGTGCTGTATATATGTAGTGAGCTTTGTTCTGGTTCTGTATATATGCACTGAGCTTGGTTCTGGGGATCTATATATGTACTGAGTTTGGTTCTCATGCCGTATACATGTATGAGCTTGTCTCTGGTCTGTCTATATGCATGAGCTTGGTTCTGGTGTTGTATATATATGTAGTGAGCTTGGTTCTGGTGGTGTATGTATGTACTGAGCTTTGTTCTGTTGCTGTATTTATGTACTGAGCTTGGTTCTGGTGTTGTATATATGTATGAGCTTGTTTCTGGTGCTGTATATATATGTAGTGAGCTTTGTTCTGGTGCTGTATATATGTATGAGCTTGGTTCTGGGGATCTATATATGTACTGAGCTTGGTTCTCATGCAGTATACATGTATGAGCTTGGCTCTGGTCTGTCTATATGCATGAGCTTGGTTCTGGTGTTGTATATATGTATGAGCTTGTTTCTGGTGCTGTATATATATGTAGTGAGCTTTGTTCTGGTGCTGTATATATGTATGAGCTTGGTTGTGGTACTGTATATATGTCAGAGCTTGGTTCTGAAACTGTAGTTATGTAGGATATATTTATAATAACAAAATTGCAGGGTAGATGGAATTGTTTTCAATTCGTTGTATATTTCATGGGAACCTGTCAGGTAATTTTAACCCCTTGAACCACCATGCTGCAGTAATACATGACCTGACAATATTTCCAAACATTCCTCTGTATGTTTTATTCAGATGCAGCAAAATCTATAAAATCAACTTTTAAAGCGGCGCACACTATATGCTAATTACTCATTAGAGGGTCATGGGGCGGTGCCCCTATCATGAAGAGTCACATAGTCCTGCCTCCAAACCCACCATTCCATGTTTGATTGACCTCCCCTGGCTGATATACATCACTACCAGTCTCCTCCAACTTTCTCGGATGTGCCATTGCCTTGTACTCCTTGGGCACACACCGTGCAGCGAGGTGTACTCTGCTAGGCTGCACTGAACATTCCAGGGGAGTACAAGGCATTGGCGCATCCGAAAGAATTGGAAGTGGCTATAGTGATGTAGAACAGCCAGGGGGATGTCAATCAAAATCTGTGGGGCGCCATTTCAATTTTTGCCTCAGGCAGCAGAATAGCTAGAATCGGCCCTGCTGCCAGCCTTTGGTTCTCCTGAGGATCGGCATGTTGCATTTGATCGCTCGATCCTCTTTTGTTGTGCCTGGCAGTGGCTCATCTCCTTCCTTCATAGGAATAACATAACATAAACTTTTGGATGATCAGATTTAGACAGATATTTTTCCTAATGAGCAGCCAGGGACATATTGGGAAATGGGTTCCTCTGACATGGAGTGTATTTGACCTTCTAAATCCATGTGCCCGCTTACCTCGATATTTTGTTTATAAATGTTTGGCAGGAAATTCCAATCTGCTGTCCTAATGCCTCCGACTGAATGAAATGTGCAGTACCGTTTATTTTCTGGCACCTAAGCCCACAACGAACAAGTAAAAAAAAGTAATTAATATTCCTAGTTTTACTCTTTCTTGCTTCATGGCTGTAATCATCTTATGGCTGCTTGTCCCTAGTAGCAGCTTTGTGATCGTTTTAGGCATAATTTACATAAACGCAAATGCACTCTGCTACCTCATTCAAGGGAATCACATGCCTGTCTATGTATAAGTAGTCATATAGTATAATATGTACGTCAAGACTTGAAAACATGTCCCCCCATTAACACTGTTTCATTCAAATAGGACCAAAATACTGTGCTGATTAATTTCTTAATATATCTTTATAGGGGTGGGAGCTCCGGTTTTCTGATACAGGACTCCAAGTCATCTGCATAGAAATAGATTCTGCCAGCAGCTACCACTAGAGGGAGCTTGGGAGCTTACTGCATATTGTTAAGTATAAATGTATGCAGTAAGCTCCCTCTAGTGGTGGCTGCAGTTATCAAGAATTGTGTCATCTAATTCTATGTCTATGCTGTGTATTTGGAGCTCTGTATCAGAAAAATGGAGCTCTGATTGCTATAAATATATATTAAGAAGTTAATCAGCACAGACGATTGGACCTTAAAATGGTGTTAAAAGGTTGACATTTACTTTGACCAGACAACATATTTCCTATTTTAGATATGTTATGACTTCACTGGAAGAGAGAACGACAGCAATAAGATAGATGAACACAATCATAGAAGTCATGAGCGCACATGGAGAAACCTGAGGAGCCAAACAAAAGACTGAGAAAATTCTGGAGAAAAACTATTAACAATAATTATGGTAAAGTTAGCAGCTTCAATTTATTTAAATAGGGCTGAACTGCGATACCAGACACAGCCCATGGGCATGAGTGGCGCTGTTTCTGGATAAAAAAAGTAGATCTCATACAACCCCTTTAAATGAACGACCTTTATTACCTATAGTCAGGGCTGGCATCCGCACCCGGCACCTGGCATCAGCACCCAATTTTTGTTTTATGTTCTTTGACAAAAAGGACCACAATATATATTTGTGTCATTTAAAAAATAATAAAAAATGGGAAAAACATGGGAAAAACACCACTTAGGGAACACCGAACTGGCGGCATTAGTAGTGGGTAAGAGAGGCTGACATATAAGGGTAAGTTTACACGCGGCAGATTTTTGCTGAAATTTCTGCGACTGTCTTATCCATCTATCTAGGGCTGAAACTCCTGCACATGCTGCAGAAACATCCCCATCCACATGTATGGAATGGATTTTTCAGTCGCAGAAATATCTGCAACGAATCTCCTGCAGTAAATGCACCCGAAGGGAACCAGTGTGATTAAAAATAAATCATGACAATAGTGACTCCTTCTAGTGATGTCGCACCCTTGGACTGACTAAAGTAAAAATATGGTGGGTCATACTGTCAATCCTCTGCCAAATCAAATGGTTTCAGATCTTCCCGTTACTCATATCACACAAGAATTAGTCAAACATGTTATTTTTTTAAGGCTGCAGTCACGTCCTGGTCCTGTTTCTTATAAGGCGGCAACAAACTGCATTCCGCAGCGCTGTACAGAGATTCTCCTGACTCATACCAGACCCTTTCCCCGATGTGGCTCACAATCTAATTTCCCTATCTCATACACTAAGGTCAATTTAATTAATAAAAACCAGTGTTCATGGAGGGTGGGAGGAAACCCATGCTAACACAGGTTTTTAAATCATGTTCCAATTATACCCGAATCTTGCAGATTACAATATTAAAGGGATTATGTAGGGATCAAAAAGTATTATCAGTGTACTCCCTGCAGTATGTGACTACACTCACTTATATACATTCCGGTCCCCCGTC
Source organism: Rhinoderma darwinii (assembly GCF_050947455.1). Classification (NCBI taxonomy): domain Eukaryota; kingdom Metazoa; phylum Chordata; class Amphibia; order Anura; family Rhinodermatidae; genus Rhinoderma; species Rhinoderma darwinii. The sequence continues at coordinate 54,557,252 of NC_134690.1, read as the reverse complement.
GTGCTGATTCTGAGATTTTGATAGATTTTTATATCGCTGCCGGGGGACCGGAAGTCTAGTTGCACAGCCTTCATTGATGGCGATACGACTCTTCGTTATGTGACTGGCCCCCCCTGTACTCCATGTACTCCACGTACTACTGCTACTGCTTGTACATGGAGTACAGCGGGGCCGGTCACATGACGAAGAGTCATATCGTCATCAAAGAAGGCTGTGCAACTAGACTTCCGGTCCCCCGGCAGCGCTATAAAAATAAAAATCTCAGAATCAGCGCGACGGGGAACGGAATGTATATTACCGAGTGTATTCTTATACTGCAGGGACTACACTGCTAATCATTTTTGGTCCCCACATAATCTCTTTAAGGCCATCTTCCCATCTAAACCAAAAACTGGGGTCATGTTATGAACATGAAATTGTTGGTATATATGATGAAGATAATGATTTGTATTATTGCTACCCAATAGACGAATGTGACAGGTGGTAACATAAAGTCCATATAGATACGTGATTGAAGACACAGACTACATGACCGGCAGGCCTTTATTTGCAGTTGGTTACTTTGGAACAGGTGTCTGAATAAGCTTGAACAAACAGTGCAGTGATCTTATGCCACATAATGCGGTTTCTATTTATGATATTTGTTCATTGTGGATAAGAAACCTTCTGCACATAATCTTTCCAAGGGAGTCGGGGTGGGATGTCGAATGAAGCGTGCAAGCTCTTTAACTCGAAAGGATCTGCAGCTCTCCTTACATTGCTGTCTATAACCAAATCAAACCAGCGACATAGCCCCGTGCTATGTACAGAATGTACTCAATGAATAGTATATGTATACAGCCTTTAGTTCCTGGAGGAAATTAACACTAGACCCTACATGAGATGCCATACACAGCAACATACCCGATGCATTGTATAAGCAGAAGAAAAGCTGCAATGAATGATTGTACTGAGTAACATCAAAGCAAGTACAAGTTTTGGGATTATATTTGTAAAGTCAGAGAACAAATCTCCTCTTTTAACACACAAATGCACTAGTTCAGGTTGAAGAGTCATTGACAGGTCCCCACGGGCGTGCACGCTTGTATAACAGGCCAGGTTACTCAACTTTCAAGTGAACTTTTACCTACTTTCTCATTCAACCTCAAAAATTCACCATACATACCAATCCACAGTTGTTTTTGTTTTTTTTAGACCTGGTTTCGGAAAACTATTACATTGACTTCAATCCTGCAGGCTGAGTGTCTGTCTCATACCAATGGTTTGCAGGTTGTGACCCCAATGATCTCTTTACTGGGTCAGGTTGGTTACACAATCCTGAAGCTGCATATTGCTTGTTTTTAGGTAGCTCTACAATAAAGTTGTAATGTAAAACACTTAGGATGGCCAGACATTTTAGATAAAGCATTCGTCAACAGATACCAACTATTTGGTTGGAACATAGCACCAATGCAGCTCGTGGACAGGGGCCCTACGTACTAAGAGGCCGGTGTACCAAACACAGTTTTTTATGCTACCACTAGTGGTCAGCACATATCCACTAGCCTAGCCCTTTTTTTTATTAGCGCTTGTAATATAAAGGGCTCGCCTGGTGGATACGTGCAGACCAATACTTGTAGCTTAAAAAACAGAGGCTAGCGGGAGCATGGCGAAGATAACTTGGTTTGAACAATAAGCGTTTGGAAACCCCCCTTTAAAAATCATGTGTTTGCCCCTGAAAGGTGCCTGGCAGCTACTCACGTCCCTCTGTTTTCATAGGATTTTTTGTATGGCCAGATTTGATTTATAATTTCTAAAAAGGTGATGAGGTATGCTACAATCTTAGGATGGGTAAGAGGGTTCTTAAATAGGATCTGACTTTTTGTTTTCCCTGAGACAAGGTACAACAGAGGTGTCTGGAAGCCTACATGAACTAGAAGGTATGTTCAGACAAGCTGAATGGACATGTTAATGGAGGAGTTGGGGAAGATAGTTTACAGCTATCCTATGTCTATGGCACTATGGGTAGGCACAAAACACAAATATAGCCAAATAACAAACAGACACACACACACACACACACACACACACACACACACACACACACACACACACACACACACACACAAACACACTCTCTCTCTCTATAAAAAAATGTTTTTTAAAAAGGCGCTACCGAAAATTCACTTTCCTGATATTAACCTGTGACTGGCAGCTTCACCCTATGTAGCTTTGTTCTTCTGAGTCTCGGACCACACAGCAGGGACTTGATGGCGGCTAGTTTTGGTATCACTGGTTCTGATAAATAGAGTTGCATTCTATTAGAGAGCGCAGAATAAAAGTATTGAGAACTAGTAATGTACGGGCAATACTATGTTTTCACTTGTTTTTATTAGGTTTTCAGAGCAAAACAAATATAAGAACAATTGTCCACGAACATTGGACAGGGTACAATAAGTAACAATAATACGGTTCGTAATAAGAACAGCATACACTATAGTAACATCTATTACGCAGTTGCAGTAATATGGAAAACATTGAGACATTAATATAGCATAATTGGTGAATGTAAAGTAAGTGATGAACTCAAAATCCGGAAAATGAAAGAAAGATAAAGGAAGAGAGGAGAAAAGAAGAAGGGAAGAGGGGAGGGGAAGGGGGGGGGGGGAGAAGGAAAAGGACAAGGGAGGGAATATTCCACAAATATCTGACTACCCCTCGCAAGGGAATGGGCACGTAAAGCAAGGGTCATGGTGGCAAATGAGATTTCCATGGAGCCCATACCTTATCAAATTTCTCCCGAGAGTCTGAAAGGATGCTATTCAAATGGTCTTTAACCATAATCCACGTCAGTTTGGACTCAACAAGAGGAAATGGGATAGTAGGGATCTTCCATGTCCTTGCTATCGTCATCTTAGCAGCCAAAAGGACATACTGTATAAACACGGGCACCACTATGAAAAAAATATGTACTGTATACTGGGGTGCCACAGAATGTGCAAAAATGTAACTAATAAACAAGAAAAAGAAGGCACATTATCAAAGAGCGCACACCCAAAAGAATGAAGAAAGTACACATTTTATTTGATACAAAAAAGTTAAAAACATCTAAAACACACAAAGATCAAATCCGTGTAATGTAATACAGGACGTGTTAGGGATGTTTTTAACTTTTTTGTATCTAATAAAAATATTTTTTTTTTCATTCATTCTTTTGGGTGTGCGCTCTTTGATAATGTTCCTTCTTTTTTTTGTTTATCAGAATAAAACTATATGAAGGGATTGTTCAGTTTAGGTAATACGTCACATTGTTGTTTCCATCAGCCAAACTGGTAGCGAGAGGGCCCACTGCTAGCCCCTTATGGGGTCAGATGTTATCACCTAAGGAACCACAATGCAAATGCATTACATAGCACCCATTTAAATCAATGGGTGTCCATTGTTTAAACTAGATACCAGTGGTACTCTAGACCGGAGGACCATGCTGGGCTCCACTATTAGTGCACCAGGTCCTAATGAGAAGAATTGCCCATAAGATTGTGTCTACTACAAAGAGATGACCATAAAATAATTACATAGCAATGCATTTATGCTACATAAGTGTTTATACATAATGCTACTAAAGTACAACGCATGTGTCTCCTCCATGGTTCTGCCCTGCTCTTTATCCTAACAGGAACTTACATTTGGGCAGCCAATCAGCAGCCACTTGAATGTAGTTATCTCCTCCCGTTCCATTCTCTACAGTCAAAGATCAGCGCTGGAGAATATCTTTTAGACAGAAATGATCTGGGATTGATCTGTTCTTTTGCGATTGTCAAGTAGCATTCCCGGACAGTGGCAGAAACCCAAGACTGTCTAAGGCTTTGTTCATATCTGCGTTGGAGCCTCAGTTTTGGGCCTCCATTGCAGATGTGGCAGAGATTACCAGAGGTTATTGTTTCCGGATAAATGATGGAAAGCCGACGGAACTCGTTAAAGTCAATGGGTTCCGTCGGCCGCCAGTGGTATTCGTCGTGTAATGGAACCGTTCCATCAGTTATTCCCTTGTTCTGCTCCTCTGATGGAGCAGAACAACAGAACACAACGACGCAGGTGTGAACCAAGCCTAACGGAGGAAATATATTTGTTATAGGGTTTGGTAGACAGGGCCGTACAAAAGAGGCCATAAGCTGCACGTGGTTCCCAAGCCACACTGTGGCCATTCTAGTAATACAATATAACATAATATCGGACTTCACCTGTGTTGTTACATTGTTACAGTCAGCAGAAAAGCTTTGCTGGCTCATCTCTTGTTTATGCAGAATGACGGTAAGGAGGTGTTCCTGGCTGCAAGGTTTCTGTAACCATATTGTAAAGGATCTGCCAGGCACTACGTCTGGGTATACTCCCAGGATTAATCAGTCGACACCTGAGGCCAGACCTCTGAGACTGACACCTGCTCCCACCAATCAGGGTGGCAGGCTCAGGAGTGGGAGAGCCTATCGCGGCCTGGTCAGTCAGAGTTAGCTCCGCCCCCTGTCCATTTATACCTGCCGTTTTCTCTTCCTCCTTGCTTGTTATTCTTCTTGGATTCCTGGCCCCACTGCTGCTTTGCTCCAGCCTGCTTCTGCCGTGCTTCTGCCTTGCTTCAGTTCCGTTTATCCTGCGTTGCTCTGCCCCTGGCTTGCTTCTGCTCCGTGCTCCCGTTTGTATACTCCACTACTTCCTGATCCTGACTGGCTCATTCACCGCTCCGTTTCCTCTTGGCGTTCCGTGGGCTACTGTATTCCCTTGCGTGTTCCCTGTTTGTCTCCCTTGCACTTAGACAGCGTAGGGACCGCCGCCAAGTTGTACCCCATCGCCTAGGGCGGGTCGTTGCAAGTAGGCAGGGACAGGGCGGTGGGTAGATTAGGGCTCACTTGTTCCCTTCACCTCCTTCCTGCCATTACACATATGATCGTTCTGGATCATAACAAGTCTGACTCACAATTACCTTCCGGGGAGGACTGTCTGTCTGATGGCCTTTTTATGCGTAATTCTTGGCTACACTACAAACTGCAAAACTAGTGCAATGAATTCAGACTATACTTTCTGTACTTTGTAGCTAAAGTATTCCATCTGTTATATAAAATAATCTGGTATGGAAACATACATCGAACTAATTAATTTTTTTTTAAACAAATTTTTATTGAATTTTCAGAACATTATTACAAAGTGATATACGTAACATATCAAAAGCAATACATGAGGAAAGAGAATGTACACTAGCAACGACATACATCATAGGAAATGACAGGATATACATTATCCTACCGCATTCACAATATCGCGTATGTGCATCAAGATACATTTTATTACAAACAACATTAGAACAAAGTAGCTAATCAATCAACCATAACCCCCCCCCCCCACCATAGCTCAAGGACCCATCAGTTTTCAATCAGTCTACATGAAAAAAAAATCCCAAATAGAAGAAAATAGAACATCAGGTCTAATAGTCATACGGAACGACACCTGTAAGCGTCATATACCTCCTCTTCTTGCAACAGACCTTCACTAAGGTCCCAGGTTCCCTAACGTCCCCGCAACCGCTCTGGTCAAATACCAGGACGTATATTGAAATGGAGCCATCAACTCTGCAATCTCACTTTGTTGATAGTATTTGCAAACAAAGACCTTCCATTTCTGGAAAAATTTGGGAGCTTTGGCCTCCGGTGTACGTTCTATATCTAATTTATCCATAAGTATAGCTTTTTTCATCTGATACATTAGATCCGCGAGTGTAGGTATAAGAGGCGTAAGCCATTGAGCCAATAAGCACCTTTTAGTAATCAGCAAAAATACCTGGAGGGCTTGTGGTACACAAGGAAGATCAGGAAAGATGTGGAACAAAAGAGATAAAGGGTCCAAGGTAAGTGTGAGTCCCCAAGTATCCTTTATAAATTGCAATATCTCGGTCCAATACGGGACGAGTCTGGGGCACCTCCACAAGCCATGAAGAAGATCTGTTTTGGGAGTGGCACACCTTGGGCAAGCCACCAGTCTATCAGGCGCATTTGGATGCGGGGGTATATTGAAACCATAAATAGCACGATGTATAAACTTAAAATGTGTTTCACGCCATTGCTCATTTACTACCGCTTTTCTCACTCTCAACCACCCTTCCAGAATTTGTTGGGTCAGATCTGGGACCGGGAACTCTCTATTCCAGGCTTTAAACAAAAGTGCAGATGTAGATCCCCCCATGTCTTATAAAGAAGTGATAAGGAGATTTTAGATGGAGGAGAGCTAACTAGAGAATCAATAGGGTTATCCAAGCATACCAGTGAAACGTCTCGTAATAGGGAACGTAAAAAGGAACGTAACTGACAATAAGCCAGATAATGATGTGAAGGGACATTAAGGATGTCCACTAACTCCTGAAAAGTCATTACACGATTTTCAGAAGGATGTAGGATATGGCTAAGTGTGGAGATGCCCAAGCCGCGCCACCGCTGAAAGTGAGAGTTATCCCTCTACTGGGGGAAACCTGGGTGTCCCCATAGATTCATGTGTGGAGATAAGTGCTGAGGAAGCTTAAATGAGGACCTCAGGGATTTCCATGCCATTATAGTATCTCGTAATAATATGCGTCGTTTCACATTGGCAGGGAGCATACCAAAAGCGGTATGCAATAAAGAAGATAACTGCAGCGGATGTACTAATCCTGCCTCTAACGAATAGTTGGAGTAGTAGTTAGATCTCTGCATCCAATCAATCCCATGACGAGCAAGGCAATGTAAATTATACCTACGGAGATCAGGGAAATTGAGGCCCCCCAAGTCCTTGGGTAGCATAAGCTTCCGAAGCGCTATCCTTGGTCGTTTTTGAGACCAAATAAAAGAAGTAAAAGCAGCATTAAGTTTCAGAATATCAGTATGTTTAAGGAGAAGAGGTATAGTCTGCATTGGATACAACAATCTGGGAAAGCTTATCATCTTAAGTAAATGACATTTACCCATAAAGGATAACGGCAAATTGCGCCATCTCGCTATTTCATTTATCATTTTGGTCAACAGGGGAGGGTAATTGAGAGTATACACAGAGTCCGGGGTACGTCCTATATTAATTCCCAGATATTTTATCGAACTTTTGGAAATAGTCACAGGGATATTTAGAGTAGACCAGTTAGGCGAGGGTCATGTCCGAGACAGATCCAAGAGTTCACACTTCGCCACGTTAACCTTAAATCCGGAAGAAGCCTCAAAGGCCTTCAGCAGGTCAAAAACCAGAGGAAGGTCCTTAAGCGGGTCGGATAGAAAGACCAAAACATCATCCGCAAAATATGACGCCTTAACCTCTGTCGAGCCCACCATTATACCATGAACAGCCCCATCAGCCTCCAACATCCTGATAAAAGGTTCAAGGGCAATGTTAAAAAGAAGAGGGGAAAGCGGACAGCCTTGTCTGGTGCCCTTGAACAAGGGAAAAGGGGGCGACAAGAAACCAGGAGTATATACCCTTGCTGACGGTTCTTTGTAAAGTGCTGTCAAATACGTGCGAAAAGAACCCACAATGTGCATGGAATCTAGGGTACTGCCCAGCCATCCCCAGTCCACCATATCAAAAGCTTTTTCGGCATCCACGGTAAGGATCCCGAACTAATTTTTAGGCTAAGGAAAATGAATTGTCAATTAATTGCTAAAGATTTGCTTAGTTGTCAGACTGGTGTATATGGTCTTTGTCTTATACTGAGATGTTGTTATCCCATGGCTCCACTATCAGGGTAGAACACTCAGCCTAATATAACTATGCAAAGTGGTAGCTTGAAGAATATGGGCCTTGGTGCAACATCTGTACCAGGGCCAAATAAGTGCTGTTGTATGCATCAGCTCACACTCGCTGCTCTTTATAATACTGTTCTCTTATATAATAGAGGGGCTTTTAGGGGTCTATGGGGGATGCGTGATATTGCATCCCGCAGCGCAGAGCACGGATGCACCTCAGACGTAAAAAAGCGTCCGTTTTTCACGTCCGAGATGCGCAACGCTCGTGTGAATCTGGCCTTATCGAGAGTCTGCTGCGTGAAACTCACTGCATGTCCTATATTTCATGCACCTACGAACCCACGCACTTATTGAAGTCAATGTGTGCTTGAAAACCATGCATAGCACACGGATGCACATCCGTGTGCTGTGCGTGATTTGCGTATCAATTCCATTTTAAAAAAAAAAGTGCTTTGCGAGTGTTTGAAAAACGCATGCCACTCGCAAAGCACAGATGCAATAACGCAACGCACACCGAACAGATTTACGCACATTTTTTATGTCATGCACAGCTTGTGCCACTGGAGAAACCCCCCAAAAAATTCTTAAAAGGGTTCTCCCGGGTATGGTGATGCCATATATCTGGAAGTAAACAGCTCTTTGGGCACACTGTAGGGCTCAGAAGGGAGGGAGCACCATTTGGCTTTTGAGGAGTAGATTTTAATTGGTAGTGGTTTTGTTTGGAGTTTTACTGGTATTTAAGTTTATAATGTGGGGACACATGTAAGCTGGTATATCAGGGGCATTGTCAGGGGGTATAATAATGGGGTAAAAAATAAAATAAAAAAATGTATAGATGTGTGTTACGCTGTGAAGCAATCCTTTATGCACAGGCCGGTGTTGCACTGATAAATGGTGACCTTACTTGTCCCCCTTTTGGTCCATACTCTGAACCTATTCAGTTTGGGGAATTTTGCGGAGAATATTTTGTCCTGGTATAATACGGGCACACTCGCTTCCAGCAGATATATTTAGGCCCTACCCTTCCTGGTTCCCTTATTTTAGGGCCTTGACAAATCGCTTCTTGAAACAGAAGAAATATTTTTTATTTCCTGACATATTTGAGCCTTAACTTATTTTATTTTTTCATAGACGTAGTGGTATGAGGGCTGTTTTTTTGCGGGACGAACTGTAGTTTTTATTGGTACCATTTTGGGGCACATGCGACTTTTTGATAAATTTTTATCCTATTTTTTGGGAGTAAGGCTGGGTTCACACGACCTATTTACGGACATAATTCGGGCGTTTTATCTTCGAATTACGTCTGAAAATACGGCTCCAAAGCGCCGGCAAACATCTGCCCATTCATTTGAATGGGTTTTACGATGTACTGTGCCGACGGCTGCATCAAAGAAGTGCATGTCACTTCTTGGGACGTAATTGGAGCCGTTTTCCATTGACTCCATAGAAAAACAGTTCCAATTACGTCCGTAATGGACGCTGCGAAAAACGCCTGCACATGCCATTACGTCTGAAATTCAGGAGCTGTTTTCTCCTGAAAACAGCTCCGTAATTTCAGGCGTATCGGACGTGTACGTGTGAAGCCAGCCTAAAGGTGACCAAAAAACAGTAATTCTGGCATAGTTTTTTAGGTTTTTTTATACAGCGTTATTTTGGAGGGTCAATTTATAGAACTTTTTTATGTTTTACAACTTTTTGCACAATAAAATTACTTTTGTAAAAAGAATGTATTTTTTCTGTCACCATGTTGTGGGAACCATAACGTTTTAATTTTTAGTCAACAGAGCTGTATGAGAGATGGTTTTTGCGAGACGAGCTATAGTTTTTATAGGTACCATTTTTGGATACATGCGGCATTTTGATCAGTTTTTATTCCTACATGTTTGTAGGGCAAAGTGACCAAAAAACTGAAATTCTAGCATTGGTTTTAACGGTTTTTTTATGCCATTCACCACGCAGAATAAATAACATAATATTTTTATAGTTCAGGCCCTTACGGTCGCGGCGACACTAAATATATATTTTTTTATTTTTTTAATAATAAAGGACTTGATAAGAGAAAAAGGGTAATTGTGTTTTATTTTATTACTTGAAACTTTTATTTTTACGTTTTTTCACTTTTTTTTACACTTTTTTTTAGTCCCACTAGGAGACTTGAAGGTCCAACTGTCAATTTTTTTTTCTAATACATTGTACTACCTATGTAGTGCAATGTATTGGATCTGTCAGTGGTTCACCTCCGGGCGAGGCCTAATCGGCTTCCGTAATGGCAGAGCAGGAGGCCATCGTTAGGCCTCCTGTTGCCATATCAGCAGTCGGCAGTCTTCTGAGCCCGTGTCATCCATTTGTCATATGGATACGGCAAAATGCGGGAAGCACTAGCTTTCCATGACGTATCCATACGACAAAGGTCGGGAAGGGGTTAACAGAGAAACAGTACTCTATATTTACTACCCAGAGTCTGCATTTCTTAGAAATATTCCATATGCGGCGCCAGTGTGCTACGTGACCCAAACACAGGCCTCAGTAATGAAGGATAACCCTTTGGATTTTGAATACATAAATGTATGTCATGGGGTGGAAAAAGTTAAGTTGTAAGTAAGGCTTCATTCACATCTGCGCTAGGGCTCCGTTCCGACGTTCCATCTGAGCTATCTGTCGGAACGGAGCCCTGACAGACACAAACGGAAACCATAGGTTTCCGTTTCCATCCCCATTGATTTCAATGGTGACGGATCCGGTGCCAATGGTTTCCCTTTGTCTTCGTTATGCAAGAGTTCTGTCGTTTTGATGGAATGAACAGCGCAGTTGACCGTTTCTGTCTGTCAGGGCTCAGTTTCGATGGAATGCTCAGAGAGAAAGGAGCCCTAGCGCAGATGTGAACGAAGCCTAACTCTACTGTATCAGTGGATATTTCCCTTCACTGTTAGCTAGCAGTATCTAGCCTAGCAGCAGATACAGTAGTGTGAAAGACATTTACACTAATAGAAAAGCATGAGTTGTGCTTTCCTGGAAAATGAGTAAAGTCCTCTTATCTGTTAATAAACTTCTCCTATCTACTAGTCAAACACCAGCGAGCAGTAAAAACTAGTGTAGCAGTGCTCAATCTTTAACTTTTTTCCCGTCACACAGAACACTTTATCTTTTAGATACCAGTAGTGCTAGGGGAACTCAGTGACTTTTGTGTATTTATGACCTCTGTAATGTCACTGCCCATTTAAAAGGTTTATGTTAACGATGACTATCTTCACTATGCAGGGAAAGAACAGTAAGGGCGGGTTCACACATGGCGGAATTGCACTTAAATTCCGCTGCGGACACTCCGCAGCGTTAATCCGCAGCGGAGCCGTTTCTACATTGACTTTCACTTTAATTTAGCAGTGTTCGTTTACACGATGCGTACAATTCCGCTGCGGAGCATAGGCTGCGGAGCGGAATTTGGTGTCCGCAGCATGCTCTGTCTGTTGCGGAGCAGTGGCGGACTCATGGCGGAATTTCTCCATTGACTTCAATGGAGATTCAAAGTTCCGCAATGAAGTCCGCAGCTGTCATGCACATGTCATGTGTGCTGCGGATGCGTCTTGCTTTTTTTACTTGACATTTCTTCATTCTGGCTGGACCTATGTATTTCTAGGTCTACAGCCAGACTGAGGAAGTCAATGGGGCTCCCGTAATGACGGGAGCGTTGCTAGGAGACGTCTGTAAATAGTCACTGTCCAGGGTGCTGAAAGAGTTAAGCGATCGGCAGTAACTGTTTCTGCACCCGGGACAGTGACTACCGATCCCAATATACATGTATCTGTAAAAAAAAATGAAGTTCGTACTTACCGAGAACTCCCTGTTTCTGTCTCCAGTCCGGCCTCCCAGGATGACGTTTCAGTGTAAGTGACGGCTGCAGCCAATCACAGGCCAAGCACAGGCTGCAGCGGTCACATGGACTGGAGCGTCATCCAGGGAGGTCGGGCCGGATGCCGAAAGAGGGACGCGTCACCAAGACAACGGGCGGTAAGTATGAATTTCTTTGACTTTCACTAGGGAAAGTGCTGTCCCTTCTCTCTATCCTGCACTGAATAGGGAGAAGAGAAGCACTTTTCCTGCAGTCCGCAGCGGCCAGTCCGCATCAATTTTCTGCACATTTTGTGCAGATCCGCTGCAGAATCTGCAACGCAGATTCTGTGCGGCATTGATGCGGACAGTTGCGGAGGAATTCCGCCATGTGTGGTCATGCCCTTAGGGCGAGGGCACACCTGCTGGTTCCTCATCAGGACCTGTGTGTGAGACCCTCTTGAGACTGTGGGCATCGTAGCATCTGCTATGGCAGTAGTTACACCAATGTATCTTGAAAATATTGTAGATAAAATATGTGGAATCACGGCACTACCAGTGTGGTAAAAAAATAAAAATTAAATTAAGATGACATTTAAAAAAAATTAAATCCAAAGAGCGTATAATTCATAAATAGGATTTACTTAGGCAGTCTCAAAGAAAAATCCGTCTTATATTTATATATCTTATAAAAATGTCAGAAGCTTTAGTGCCCCCCATAACAGTTTAAAAGCACAAGTGCTCTCATTAACAATACTGGCCCCCTCTCTCCATCTGGACAAGTGGCCAATTTAAGTAAAATGAGACAAGACTAAGATGGGTGGTAAGGGATCTATGACTTATTGGCAGGACCAAGATCACTGTCAAACTGCCGCTAGTATAGGAGGAGGAGTCCTTGCGCAGCGATCTGCCGAAGAAAAGGGTGGGAATGCTGGGTGGTATTGTATAATATGTTTAAGCAGGGAGTGCATAGTACTGATTTATAAGATATGACACAAATTAGTTATTCTCAATGTTCGATATTTATCTGCGTTCTGTAATACGCTATTTGCCTGAGCACTACATTGCACTATTTATCGAAGGAATGTTTTACACTATTTATCTGAGCTATATTACACTATTTATCTGAGCGCTGTATTACACTATTTATCTGAACTATATTACACTATTTATCTGAGCGCTGTATTACACTATTTATCTGAGCACTGTATTACACTATTCATCTGAGCACTGTATTACACTATTTATCTGAGCACTGTATTACACTTTTTATCTGAGCACTGTATTACACTATTTATCTGAGCACTATATTACACTATTTATCTGAGCACTATATTACACTATTTATCTGAGCACCGTATTACACTATTTATCTGAGCACTATATTACACTATTTATCTGAGCACTATATTACACTATTTATCTGAGCACTATATTACACTATTTATCTGAGCACCGTATTACACTATTTATCTGAGCACTATATTACACTATTTATCTGAGCACTATATTACACTATTTATCTGAGCACTATATTACACTATTTATCTGAGCACTATATTACACTATTTATCTGAGCACTGTATTACACTATTTATCTGAGCACTGTATTAGTTTATCTGAGCACTATATTACACTATTTATCTGAGCACTGTATTACACTATTTATCTGAGCACCGTATTACACTATTTATCTGAGCACTATATTACACTATTTATCTGAGCACTATATGACACTATTTATCTGAGCACTATATTACACTATTTATCTGAGCACTGTATTACACTATTTATTTGAGCACTATATTACACTATTTATCTGGGCACTGTATTACACTATTTATCTGAGCACTGCATTAAACTATTTATCTGAGCACTGTATTACACTATTTATCTGAACTATATTACACTATTTATCTGAGCACTGTATTACACTATTTATCTGAGCACTATATAACACTATTTATCTGAACTATATTACACTATTTATCTGAGCACTGTATTACACCATTTATCTGAGCACTGTATTACACTATTTATCTGAGCACTATATTACACTATTTATCTGAGCACTATATTACACTATTTATCTGAGCACTGTATTACACTATTTATCTGAGCACTATATGACACTATTTATCTGAGCACTGTATGACACTATTTATCTGAGCACTGTATTACACTATTTATCTGAGCACTGCATTACACTATTTATCTGAGCACTGTATTACACTATTTATCTGAACTATATTACACTATTTATCTGAGCACTGTATTACACTATTTATCTGAGTACTATATTACACTATTTATCTGAGCACTGTATTACACTATTTATCTGAGCACTATATTACACTATTTATCGAAGGAATGTTTTACACTATTTATCTGAGCTATATTACACTATTTATCTGAGCGCTGTATTACACTATTTATCTGAACTATATTACACTATTTATCTGAGCGCTGTATTACACTATTTATCTGAGCACTGTATTACACTATTCATCTGAGCACTGTATTACACTATTTATCTGAGCACTGTATTACACTTTTTATCTGAGCACTGTATTACACTATTTATCTGAGCACTATATTACACTATTTATCTGAGCACTATATTACACTATTTATCTGAGCACCGTATTACACTATTTATCTGAGCACTATATTACACTATTTATCTGAGCACTATATTACACTATTTATCTGAGCACTATATTACACTATTTATCTGAGCACCGTATTACACTATTTATCTGAGCACTATATTACACTATTTATCTGAGCACTATATTACACTATTTATCTGAGCACTATATTACACTATTTATCTGAGCACTATATTACACTATTTATCTGAGCACTGTATTACACTATTTATCTGAGCACTGTATTAGTTTATCTGAGCACTATATTACACTATTTATCTGAGCACTGTATTACACTATTTATCTGAGCACCGTATTACACTATTTATCTGAGCACTATATTACACTATTTATCTGAGCACTATATGACACTATTTATCTGAGCACTATATTACACTATTTATCTGAGCACTGTATTACACTATTTATTTGAGCACTGTATTACACTATTTATCTGGGCACTGTATTACACTATTTATCTGAGCACTGCATTAAACTATTTATCTGAGCACTGTATTACACTATTTATCTGAACTATATTACACTATTTATCTGAGCACTGTATTACACTATTTATCTGAGCACTATATAACACTATTTATCTGAACTATATTACACTATTTATCTGAGCACTGTATTACACCATTTATCTGAGCACTGTATTACACTATTTATCTGAGCACTATATTACACTATTTATCTGAGCACTATATTACACTATTTATCTGAGCACTGTATTACACTATTTATCTGAGCACTATATGACACTATTTATCTGAGCACTGTATGACACTATTTATCTGAGCACTGTATTACACTATTTATCTGAGCACTGCATTACACTATTTATCTGAGCACTGTATTACACTATTTATCTGAACTATATTACACTATTTATCTGAGCACTGTATTACACTATTTATCTGAGTACTATATTACACTATTTATCTGAGCACTGTATTACACTATTTATCTGAGCACTATATTACACTATTTATCGAAGGAATGTTTTACACTATTTATCTGAGCTATATTACACTATTTATCTGAGCGCTGTATTACACTATTTATCTGAACTATATTACACTATTTATCTGAGCGCTGTATTACACTATTTATCTGAGCACTGTATTACACTATTTATCTGAGCACTGTATTACACTATTTATCTGAGCACTGTATTACACTTTTTATCTGAGCACTATATTACACTATTTATCTGAGCACTATATTACACTATTTATCTGAGCACCGTATTACACTATTTATCTGAGCACTATATTACACTATTTATCTGAGCACTATATTACACTATTTATCTGAGCACTGTATTACACTATTTATCTGAGCACTGTATTACACTATTTATCTGAGCACTGCATTACACTATTTATCTGAGCACTATATTACACTATTTATCTGAGCACTATATTATACTATTTATCTGAGCACTGTATTACACTATTTATCTGAACTATATTACACTATTTATCTGAGCACTGCATTACACTATTTATCTGAGCACTATATTACACTATTTATCTGAGCACTGTATTACACTATTTATCTGAGCACTATATTACACTATTTATCTGAGCACTATATGACACTATTTATCTGAGCACTGTATTACACTATTTATCTGAGCACTGCATTACACTATTTATCTGAGCACTGTATTACACTATTTATCTGAACTATATTACACTATTTATCTGAGCACTGTATTACACTATTTATCTGAGCACTATATTACACTATTTATCTGAGCACTGTATTACACTATTTATCTGGGCACTGTATTACACTATTTATCTGAGCACTATATTACACTATTTATCTGAGCACTATATTACACTATTTATCTGAGCACCGTATTACACTATTTATCTGAGCACTGTATTACACTATTTATCTGGGCACTGTATTACACTATTTATCTGAGCACTATATTACACTATTTATCTGAGCACTATATTACACTATTTATCTGAACACCGTATTACACTATTTATCTGAGCACTATATTACACTATTTATCTGAGCACTGTATTACACTATTTATCTGAACTATATTACACTATTTATCTGAGCACTGTATTACACTATTTATCTGAGCAATGTAATACACTATTTATCTGAGCACTATATTACACTATTTATCTGAGCACTATATTACACTATTTATCTGAGCACCATATTACACTATTTATCTGAGCACTATATTACACTATTTATCTGAGTACTATATTACACTATTTATCTGAGCACTGTATTACACTATTTATCTGAGCACTGTATTACACTATTTATCTGAGCACTGTATTACACTATTTATCTGAGCACTATATTACACTATTTATCTGAGCACTGTATTACACTATTTATCTGAGCACTGTGTTACACTATTTATCTGAGCACTATATTACACTATTTATCTGAGCACTATATTACACTATTTATCTGAGCACTATATTACACTATTTATCTGAGCACTGTATTACACTATTTATCTGAGCACTATATTACACTATTTATCTGAGCACTGTGTTACACTATTTATCTGAGCATTGTATTAGTTTATCTGAGCACTATATTACACTATTTATCTGAAAACTGTATTACACTATTTATCTGAGCATTGTATTAGTTTATCTGAGCACTATATTACACTATTTATCTGAGCACTATATTACACTATTTATCTGAGCGCTGTGTTACACTATTTATCTAAGCACTATATTACACTATTTATCTGAGCACTGTATAACACTATTTATCTGAGCACTATATTACACTATTTATCTGAACTATATTACACTATTTATCTGAGCACTGTATTACACTATTTATCTGAGCACTGTATTACACTATTTATCTGAGCACTATATTACACTATTTATCTGAACTATATTACACTATTTATCTGAGCACTGTATTACACTATTTATCTGAGCACTATATTACACTATTTATCTGAACACTGTATTACACTATTTATCTGAGCACTGTATTACACTATTTCTGTGAGTCCTGTATTACACTATTTATCTGAGCACTATATTACACTATTTACCTGAGCACTATATTACACTATTTATCTGAACTATATTACACTATTTATCTGAGCACTATATTACACTATTTATCTGAGCACTGTATTACACTATTTATCTGAACTATATTACACTATTTATCTGAGCACTATATTCGTTTATCTGAGCACTATATTACACTATTTATCTGAGCACTATATTACACAATTTATCTCAGCAATATATTACACTATTTATCTGAGAACTGTATTACACTATTTATCTGAACTATATTACACTATTTATCTGAGCACTGTATTACACTATTTATCTGAGCACTGTATTACACTATTTATCTGAGCACTGTATTACACTTTTTATCTGAGCACTATATTACACTATTTATCTGAGCACTATATTACACTATTTATCTGAGCACCGTATTACACTATTTATCTGAGCACTATATTACACTATTTATCTGAGCACTATATTACACTATTTATCTGAGCACTGTATTACACTATTTATCTGAGCACTGTATTACACTATTTATCTGAGCACTGCATTACACTATTTATCTGAGCACTATATTACACTATTTATCTGAGCACTATATTATACTATTTATCTGAGCACTGTATTACACTATTTATCTGAACTATATTACACTATTTATCTGAGCACTGCATTACACTATTTATCTGAGCACTATATTACACTATTTATCTGAGCACTGTATTACACTATTTATCTGAGCACTATATTACACTATTTATCTGAGCACTATATGACACTATTTATCTGAGCACTGTATTACACTATTTATCTGAGCACTGCATTACACTATTTATCTGAGCACTGTATTACACTATTTATCTGAACTATATTACACTATTTATCTGAGCACTGTATTACACTATTTCTGTGAGTCCTGTATTACACTATTTATCTGAGCACTATATTACACTATTTACCTGAGCACTATATTACACTATTTATCTGAACTATATTACACTATTTATCTGAGCACTATATTACACTATTTATCTGAGCACTGTATTACACTATTTATCTGAACTATATTACACTATTTATCTGAGCACTATATTCGTTTATCTGAGCACTATATTACACTATTTATCTGAGCACTATATTACACAATTTATCTCAGCAATATATTACACTATTTATCTGAGCACTGTATTACACTATTTATCTGAACTATATTACACTATTTATCTGAGCACTGTATTACACTATTTATCTGAGCACTGTATTACACTATTTATCTGAGCACTGTATTACACTTTTTATCTGAGCACTATATTACACTATTTATCTGAGCACTATATTACACTATTTATCTGAGCACCGTATTACACTATTTATCTGAGCACTATATTACACTATTTATCTGAGCACTATATTACACTATTTATCTGAGCACTGTATTACACTATTTATCTGAGCACTGTATTACACTATTTATCTGAGCACTGCATTACACTATTTATCTGAGCACTATATTACACTATTTATCTGAGCACTATATTATACTATTTATCTGAGCACTGTATTACACTATTTATCTGAACTATATTACACTATTTATCTGAGCACTGCATTACACTATTTATCTGAGCACTATATTACACTATTTATCTGAGCACTGTATTACACTATTTATCTGAGCACTATATTACACTATTTATCTGAGCACTATATGACACTATTTATCTGAGCACTGTATTACACTATTTATCTGAGCACTGCATTACACTATTTATCTGAGCACTGTATTACACTATTTATCTGAACTATATTACACTATTTATCTGAGCACTGTATTACACTATTTATCTGAGCACTATATTACACTATTTATCTGAGCACTGTATTACACTATTTATCTGGGCACTGTATTACACTATTTATCTGAGCACTATATTACACTATTTATCTGAGCACTATATTACACTATTTATCTGAGCACCGTATTACACTATTTATCTGAGCACTGTATTACACTATTTATCTGGGCACTGTATTACACTATTTATCTGAGCACTATATTACACTATTTATCTGAGCACTATATTACACTATTTATCTGAACACCGTATTACACTATTTATCTGAGCACTATATTACACTATTTATCTGAGCACTGCATTACACTATTTATCTGAGCAATGTAATACACTATTTATCTGAGCACTATATTACACTATTTATCTGGGCACTATATTACACTATTTATCTGAGCACCATATTACACTATTTATCTGAGTACTATATTACACTATTTATCTGAGCACTGTATTACACTATTTATCTGAGCACTGTATTACACTATTTATCTGAGCACTGTATTACACTATTTATCTGAGCACTGTATTACACTATTTATCTGAGCACTGTATTACACTATTTATCTGAGCACTGTGTTACACTATTTATCTGAGCACTATATTACACTATTTATCTGAGCACTATATTACACTATTTATCTGAGCACTATATTACACTATTTATCTGAGCACTGTATTACACTATTTATCTGAGCACTATATTACACTATTTATCTGAGCACTGTGTTACACTATTTATCTGAGCATTGTATTAGTTTATCTGAGCACTATATTACACTATTTATCTGAACACTGTATTACACTATTTATCTGAGCATTGTATTAGTTTATCTGAGCACTATATTACACTATTTATCTGAGCACTATATTACACTATTTATCTGAGCGCTGTATTACACTATTTATCTAAGCACTATATTACACTATTTATCTGAGCACTGTATAACACTATTTATCTGAGCACTATATTACACTATTTATCTGAACTATATTACACTATTTATCTGAGCACTGTATTACACTATTTATCTGAGCACTGTATTACACTATTTATCTGAGCACTATATTACACTATTTATCTGAACTATATTACACTATTTATCTGAGCACTGTATTACACTATTTATCTGAGCACTATATTACACTATTTATCTGAACACTGTATTACACTATTTATCTGAGCACTATATTACACTATTTCTGTGAGTCCTGTATTACACTATTTATCTGAACTATATTACACTATTTATCTGAGCACTATATTACACTATTTATCTGAACTATATTACACTATTTATCTGAGCACTATATTCGTTTATCTGAGCACTATATTACACTATTTATCTGAGCACTATATTACACAATTTATCTCAGCAATATATTACACTATTTATCTGAGCACTGTATTACACTATTTATCTGAGCACTATATTACACTATTTATCTGAACTATATTACACTATTTATCTGAACTATATTACACTATTTATCTGAGCGCTGTATTACACAATTTATCTCAGCAATATATTACACTATTTATCTGATCACTGTATTACACTATTTATCTGAACTATATTACACTATTTATCTGAGCACTGTATTACACTATTTATCTGAGCACTGTATTACACTTTTTATCTGAGCACTATATTACACTATTTATCTGAGCACTATATTACACTATTTATCTGAGCACCGTATTACACTATTTATCTGAGCACTATATTACACTATTTATCTGAGCACTATATTACACTATTTATCTGAGCACTATATTACACTATTTATCTGAGCACCGTATTACACTATTTATCTGAGCACTATATTACACTATTTATCTGAGCACTGTATTACACTATTTATCTGAACTATATTACACTATTTATCTGAGCACTGTATTACACTATTTATCTGAGCAATGTAATACACTATTTATCTGAGCACTATATTACACTATTTATCTGAGCACTATATTACACTATTTATCTGAGCACCATATTACACTATTTATCTGAGCACTATATTACACTATTTATCTGAGTACTATATTACACTATTTATCTGAGCACTGTATTACACTATTTATCTGAGCACTGTATTACACTATTTATCTGAGCACTGTATTACACTATTTATCTGAGCACTGTATTACACTATTTATCTGAGCACTGTATTACACTATTTATCTGAGCACTGTGTTACACTATATATCTGAGCACTATATTACACTATTTATCTGAGCACTATATTACACTATTTATCTGAGCACTATATTACACTATTTATCTGAGCACTGTATTAGGGCGGGTTCACACATGGCGGAATTGCACTTAAATTCCGCTGCGGACACTCCGCAGCGTTAATCCGCAGCGGAGCCGTTTCTACATTGACTTTCACTTTAATTTAGCAGTGTTCGTTTACACGATGCGTACAATTCCGCTGCGGAGCATAGGCTGCGGAGCGGAATTTGGTGTCCGCAGCATGCTCTGTCTGTTGCGGAGCAGTGGCGGACTCATGGCGGAATTTCTCCATTGACTTCAATGGAGATTCAAAGTTCCGCAATGAAGTCCGCAGCTGTCATGCACATGTCATGTGTGCTGCGGATGCGTCTTGCTTTTTTTACTTGACATTTCTTCATTCTGGCTGGACCTATGTATTTCTAGGTCTACAGCCAGACTGAGGAAGTCAATGGGGCTCCCGTAATGACGGGAGCGTTGCTAGGAGACGTCAGTAAATAGTCACTGTCCAGGGTGCTGAAAGAGTTAAGCGATCGGCAGTAACTGTTTCTGCACCCTGGACAGTGACTACCGATCCCAATATACATGTATCTGTAAAAAAAAATGAAGTTCGTACTTACCGAGAACTCCCTGTTTCTGTCTCCAGTCCGGCCTCCCAGGATGACGTTTCAGTGTAAGTGACGGCTGCAGCCAATCACAGGCCAAGCACAGGCTGCAGCGGTCACATGGACTGGCGCGTCATCCAGGGAGGTCGGGCTGGATGCCGAAGGAGGGACGCGTCATAAAGACAACGGGCGGTAAGTATGAATTTCTTTTACTTTCACTAGGGAAAGTGCTGTCCCTTCTCTCTATCCTGCACTGATAGGGAGAAGGGAAGCACTTTTCCCGCAGTCCGCAGCAGCTAGTCCGCATCAATTTTCTGCACATTTTGTGCAGATCCGCAGCCGTAATCCGCAACCCGGATTAGGTGCGGCATTGATGCGGACAGTTGCGGAGGAATTCCGCCATGTGTGGTCATGCCCTAACACTATTTATCTGAGCACTATATTACACTATTTATCTGAGCACTGTGTTACACTATTTATCTGAGCATTGTATTAGTTTATCTGAGCACTATATTACACTATTTATCTGAACACTGTATTACACTATTTATCTGAGCATTGTATTAGTTTATCTGAGCACTATATTACACTATTTATCTGAGCACTATATTACACTATTTATCTGAGCGCTGTATTACACTATTTATCTAAGCACTATATTACACTATTTATCTGAGCACTGTATAACACTATTTATCTGAGCACTATATTACACTATTTATCTGAACTATATTACACTATTTATCTGAGCACTGTATTACACTATTTATCTGAGCACTGTATTACACTATTTATCTGAGCACTATATTACACTATTTATCTGAACTATATTACACTATTTATCTGAGCACTGTATTACACTATTTATCTGAGCACTATATTACACTATTTATCTGAACACTGTATTACACTATTTATCTGAGCACTATATTAGCCTATTTCTGTGAGTCCTGTATTACACTATTTATCTGAGCACTATATTACACTATTTACCTGAGCACTATATTACACTATTTATCTGAACTATATTACACTATTTATCTGAGCACTATATTACACTATTTATCTGAACTATATTACACTATTTATCTGAGCATTATATTCGTTTATCAGAGCACTATATTACACTATTTATCTGAGCACTATATTACACAATTTATCTCAGCAATATATTACACTATTTATCTGAGCACTGTATTACACTATTTATCTGAGCACTATATTACACTATTTATCTGAACTATATTACACTATTTATCTGAACTATATTACACTATTTATCTGAGCGCTGTATTACACAATTTATCTCAGCAATATATTACACTATTTATCTGATCACTGTATTACACTATTTATCTGAACTATATTACACTATTTATCTGAGCACTGTATTACACTATTTATCTGAGCACTGTATTACACTTTTTATCTGAGCACTATATTACACTATTTATCTGAGCACTATATTACACTATTTATCTGAGCACCGTATTACACTATTTATCTGAGCACTATATTACACTATTTATCTGAGCACTATATTACACTATTTATCTGAGCACAGTATTACACTATTTATCTGAGCACTATATTACACTATTTATCTGAGCACTATATTACACTATTTATCTGAGCACTATATTACACTATTTATCTGAGCACTATATTACACTATTTATCTGAGCACTGTATTACACTATTTATCTGAGCACTGTATTAGTTTATCTGAGCACTATATTACACTATTTATCTGAGCACTGTATTACACTATTTATCTGAGCACCGTATTACACTATTTATCTGAGCACTATATTACACTATATATCTGAGCACTATATTACACTATTTATCTGAGCACTATATTACACTATTTATCTGAGCACTATATGACACTATTTATCTGAGCACTGTATTACACTATTTATCTGAGCACTGCATTAAACTATTTATCTGAGCACTGTATTACACTATTTATCTGAACTATATTACACTATTTATCTGAGCACTGTATTACACTATTTATCTGAGCACTATATAACACTATTTATCTGAACTATATTACACTATTTATCTGAGAACTGTATTACACCATTTATCTGAGCACTGTATTACACTACTTATCTGAGCACTATATTACACTATTTATCTGAGCACTATATTACACTATTTATCTGAGCACTGTATTACACTATTTATCTGGGCACTGTATTACACAATTTATCTGAGCACTATATTACACTATTTATCTGAGCACCGTATTACACTATTTATCTGAGCACTATATTACACTATTTATCTGAGCACTGTATTACACTATTTATCTGAGCACTATATGACACTATTTATCTGAGCACTATATGACACTATTTATCTGAGCACTGTATTACACTATTTATCTGAGCACTGCATTACACTATTTATCTGAGCACTGTATTACACTATTTATCTGAACTATATTACACTACTTATCTGAGCACTGTATTACACTATTTATCTGAGCACTATATTACACTATTTATCTGAGCACTGTATTACACTATTTATCTGAGCACTATATTACACTATTTATCGAAGGAATGTTTTACACTATTTATCTGTGCTATATTACACTATTTATCTGAGCGCTGTATTACACTATTTATCTGAACTATATTACACTATTTATCTGAGCGCTGTATTACACTATTTATCTGAGCACTGTATTACACTATTTATCTGAGCACTGTATTACACTATTTATCTGAGAACTGTATTACACTTTTTATCTGAGCACTATATTACACTATTTATCTGAGCACTATATTACACTATTTATCTGAGCACCGTATTACACTATTTATCTGAGCACTATATTACACTATTTATCTGAGCACTATATTACACTATTTATCTGAGCACTGTATTACACTATTTATCTGAGCACTGTATTACACTATTTATCTGAGCACTGCATTACACTATTTATCTGAGCACTATATTACACTATTTATCTGAGCACTATATTATACTATTTATCTGAGCACTGTATTACACTATTTATCTGAACTATATTACACTATTTATCTGAGCACTGCATTACACTATTTATCTGAGCACTGCATTACACTATTTATCTGAGCACTGTATTACACTATTTATCTGAACTATATTACACTATTTATCTGAGCACTGTATTACACTATTTATCTGAGCACTATATTACACTATTTATCTGAGCACTGTATTACACTATTTATCTGGGCACTGTATTACACTATTTATCTGAGCACTATATTACACTATTTATCTGAGCACTATATTACACTATTTATCTGAGCACCGTATTACACTATTTATCTGAGCACTGTATTACACTATTTATCTGGGCACTGTATTACACTATTTATCTGAGCACTATATTACACTATTTACCTGAGCACTATATTACACTATTTATCTGAACACCGTATTACACTATTTATCTGAGCACTATATTACACTATTTATCTGAGCACTGTATTACACTATTTATCTGAACTATATTACACTATTTATCTGAGCACTGTATTACACTATTTATCTGAGCAATGTAATACACTATTTATCTGAGCACTATATTACACTATTTATCTGAGCACTATATTACACTATTTATCTGAGCACCATATTACACTATTTATCTGAGTACTATATTACACTATTTATCTGAGCACTGTATTACACTATTTATCTGAGCACTATATTACACTATTTATCTGAGCACTGTATTACACTATTTATCTGAGCACTGTATTACACTATTTATCTGAGCACTGTGTTACACTATTTATCTGAGCACTATATTACACTATTTATCTGAGCACTATATTACACTATTTATCTGAGCACTATATTACACTATTTATCTGAGCACTGTATTACACTATTTATCTGAGCACTATATTACACTATTTATCTGAGCACTGTGTTACACTATTTATCTGAGCATTGTATTAGTTTATCTGAGCACTATATTACACTATTTATCTGAACACTGTATTACACTATTTATCTGAGCACTATATTACACTATTTATGTGAGTCCTGTATTACACTATTTATCTGAGCACTATATTACACTATTTACCTGAGCACTATTTTACACTATTTATCTGAACTATATTACACTATTTATCTGAGCACTATATTACACTATTTATCTGAGCACTGTATTACACTATTTATCTGAACTATATTACACTATTTATCTGAGCACTGCATTACACTATTTATCTGAGCACTGCATTACACTATTTATCTGAGCACTGTATTACACTATTTATCTGAACTATATTACACTATTTATCTGAGCACTGTATTACACAATTTATCTGAGCACTATATTACACTATTTATCTGAGCACTGTATTACACTATTTATCTGAGCACTGTATTACACTATTTATCTGAGCACTATATTACACTATTTATCTGAGCACTATATTACACTATTTATCTGAGCACTGTATTACACTATTTATCTGAGCACTATATTACACTATTTATCAAAGGAATGTTTTACACTATTTATCTGAGCTATATTACACTATTTATCTGAGCGCTGTATTACACTATTTATCTGAACTATATTACACTACTTATCTGAGCGCTGTATTACACTATTTATCTGAGCACTGTATTACACTATTTATCTGAGCACTGTATTACACCATTTATCTGAGCACTGTATTACACTTTTTATCTGAGCACTATATTACACTATTTATCTGAGCACTATATTACACTATTTATCTGAGCACCGTATTACACTATTTATCTGAGCACTATATTACACTATTTATCTGAGCACTATATTACACTATTTATCTGAGCACTGTATTACACTATTTATCTGAGCACTGTATTACACTATTTATCTGAGCACTGCATTACACTATTTATCTGAGCACTATATTACACTATTTATCTGAGCACTATATCATACTATTTATCTGAGCACTGTATTACACTATTTATCTGAACTATATTACACTATTTATCTGAGCACTGCATTACACTATTTATCTGAGCACTATATTACACTATTTATCTGAGCACTGTATTACACTTTTTATCTGAGCACTATATTACACTATTTATCTGAGCACTATATGACACTATTTATCTGAGCACTGTATTACACTATTTATCTGAGCACTGCATTACACTATTTATCTGAGCACTGTATTACACTATTTATCTGAACTATATTACACTATTTATCTGAGCACTGTATTACACTATTTATCTGAGCATTATATTACACTATTTATCTGAGCACTGTATTACACTATTTATCTGGGCACTGTATTACACTATTTATCTGAGCACTATATTACACTATTTATCTGAGCACTATATTACACTTTTTATCTGAGCACAGTATTACACTATTTATCTGAGCACTGTATTACACTATTTATCTGGGCACTGTATTACACTATTTATCTGAGCACTATATTACACTATTTATCTAAGCACTATATTACACTATTTATCTGAACACCGTATTACACTATTTATCTGAGCACTATATTACACTATTTATCTGAGCACTGTATTACACTATTTATCTGAACTATATTACACTATTTATCTGAGCACTGTATTACACTATTTATCTGAGCAATGTAATACACTATTTATCTGAGCACTATATTACACTATTTATCTGAGCACTATATTACACTATTTATCTGAGCACCATATTACACTATTTATCTGAGCACTATATTACACTATTTATCTGAGTACTATATTACACTATTTATCTGAGCACTGTATTACACTATTTATCTGAGCACTGTATTACACTATTTATCTGAGCACTGTATTACACTATTTATCTGAGCACTGTATTACACTATTTATCTGAGCACTGTATTACACTATTTATCTGAGCACTGTGTTACACTATTTATCTGAGCACTATATTACACTATTTATCTGAGCACTATATTACACTATTTATTTGAGCACTATATTACACTATTTATCTGAGCACTGTATTACACTATTTATCTGAGCACTATATTACACTATTTATCTGAGCACTATATTACACTATTTATCTGAACACCGTATTACACTATTTATCTGAGCACTATATTACACTATTTATCTGAGCACTGTATTACACTATTTATCTGAACTATATTACACTATTTATCTGAGCACTGTATTACACTATTTATCTGAGCAATGTAATACACTATTTATCTGAGAACTATATTACACTATTTATCTGAGCACTATATTACACTATTTATCTGAGTACTATATTACACTATTTATCTGAGCACTGTATTACACTATTTATCTGAGCACTGTATTACACTATTTATCTGAGCACTGTATTACACTATTTATCTGAGCACTGTATTACACTATTTATCTGAGCACTGTGTTACACTATTTATCTGAGCACTATATTACACTATTTATCTGAGCACTATA
Organism: Rhinoderma darwinii; assembly: GCF_050947455.1. Classification (NCBI taxonomy): domain Eukaryota; kingdom Metazoa; phylum Chordata; class Amphibia; order Anura; family Rhinodermatidae; genus Rhinoderma; species Rhinoderma darwinii. The sequence continues at coordinate 54,528,824 of NC_134690.1, read as the reverse complement.
TTACACTATTTATCTGAGCACTATATTACACTATTTATCTGAGCACTATATGACACTATTTATCTGAGCACTGTATTACACTATTTATCTGAGCACTGCATTACACTATTTATCTGAGCATTGTATTACACTATTTATCTGAACTATATTACACTATTTATCTGAGCACTGTATTACACTATTTATCTGAGCATTATATTACACTATTTATCTGAGCACTGTATTACACTATTTATCTGGGCACTGTATTACACTATTTATCTGAGCACTATATTACACTATTTATCTGAGCACTATATTACACTTTTTATCTGAGCACCGTATTACACTATTTATCTGAGCACTGTATTACACTATTTATCTGGGCACTGTATTACACTGTTTATCTGAGCACTATATTACACTATTTATCTAAGCACTATATTACACTATTTATCTGAACACCGTATTACACTATTTATCTGAGCACTATATTACACTATTTATCTGAGCACTGTATTACACTATTTATCTGAACTATATTACACTATTTATCTGAGCACTGTATTACACTATTTATCTGAGCAATGTAATACACTATTTATCTGAGCACTATATTACACTATTTATCTGAGCACTATATTACACTATTTATCTGAGCACCATATTACACTATTTATCTGAGCACTATATTACACTATTTATCTGAGTACTATATTACACTATTTATCTGAGCACTGTATTACACTATTTATCTGAGCACTGTATTACACTATTTATCTGAGCACTGTATTACACTATTTATCTGAGCACTGTATTACACTATTTATCTGAGCACTGTATTACACTATTTATCTGAGCACTGTGTTACACTATTTATCTGAGCACTATATTACACTATTTATCTGAGCACTATATTACACTATTTATTTGAGCACTATATTACACTATTTATCTGAGCACTGTATTACACTATTTATCTGAGCACTATATTACACTATTTATCTGAGCACTATATTACACTATTTATCTGAACACCGTATTACACTATTTATCTGAGCACTATATTACACTATTTATCTGAGCACTGTATTACACTATTTATCTGAACTATATTACACTATTTATCTGAGCACTGTATTACACTATTTATCTGAGGAATGTAATAAACTATTTATCTGAGAACTATATTACACTATTTATCTGAGCACTATATTACACTATTTATCTGAGTACTATATTACACTATTTATCTGAGCACTGTATTACACTATTTATCTGAGCACTGTATTACACTATTTATCTGAGCACTGTATTACTCTATTTATCTGAGCACTGTATTACACTATTTATCTGAGCACTGTATTACACTATTTATCTGAGCACTGTGTTACACTATTTATCTGAGCACTATATTACACTATTTATCTGAGCACTATATTACACTATTTATCTGAGCACTATATTACACTATTTATCTGAGCACTGTATTACACTATTTATCTGAGCACTATATTACACTATTTATCTGAGCACTGTGTTACACTATTTATCTGAGCATTGTATTAGTTTATCTGAGCACTATATTACACTATTTATCTGAACACTGTATTACACTATTTATCTGAGCATTGTATTAGTTTATCTGAGCACTATATTACACTATTTATCTGAGCACTATATTACACTATTTATCTGAGCGCTGTATTACACTATTTATCTGAGCACTATATTACACTATTTATCTGAGCACTGTATAACACTATTTATCTGAGCACTATATTACACTATTTATCTGAACTATATTACACTATTTATCTGAGCACTGTATTACACTATTTATCTGAGCACTGTATTACACTATTTATCTGAGCACTATATTACACTATTTATCTGAACTATATTACACTATTTATCTGAGCACTGTATTACACTATTTATCTGAGCACTATATTACACTATTTATCTGAACACTGTATTACACTATTTATCTGAGCACTATATTACACTATTTATGTGAGTCCTGTATTACACTATTTATCTGAGCACTATATTACACTATTTATCTGAACTATATTACACTATTTATCTGAGCACTATATTACACTATTTATCTGAGCACTGTATTACACTATTTATCTGAACTATATTACACTATTTATCTGAGCACTATATTCGTTTATCTGAGCAATATATTACACTATTTATCTGAGCACTGTATTACACTATTTATCTGAGCACTATATTACACTATTTATCTGAACTATATTACACTATTTATCTGAACTATATTACACTATTTATCTGAGCGCTGTATTACACAATTTATCTCAGCAATATATTACACTATTTATCTGATCACTGTATTACACTATTTATCTGAACTATATTACACTATTTATCTGAGCACTGTATTACACTATTTATCTGAACTATATTACACTATTTATCTGAGCACTGTATTACACTATTTATCTGAACTATATTACACTATTTATCTGAGCACAGTATTACACTATTTATCTCAGCAATATATTACACTATTTATCGGCTCACTGTATTACACTATTTATCTGAGCACTGTATTACACTATTTATCTGAGCACTGTATTACAGTATTTATCTGAGCACTGTATTACACTATTTACCTGAGCACTATATTACACTATTTATCTGAGCACTGTATTACACTATTTATCTGAGCACTATATTACACTATTTATCTGAGCACTATATTACACTATTTATCTGAGCACTGTATTACACTATTTATCTGAGCACTGTATTACACTATTTACCTGAGCACTATATTACACTATTTATCTGAGCACTATATTACACTATTTATCTGAACTATATTACACTATTTATCTGAACTATATTACACTATTTATCTGAGCGCTGTATTACACAATTTATCTCAGCAATATATTACACTATTTATCTGATCACTGTATTACACTATTTATCTGAACTATATTACTCTATTTATCTGAGCACTATATGACACTATTTATCTGAGCACTGTATTACACTATTTATCTGAGCACTGCATTACACTATTTATCTGAGCACTGTATTACACTATTTATCTGAACTATATTACACTATTTATCTGAGCACTGTATTACACTATTTATCTGAGCATTATATTACAATATTTATCTGGGCACTGTATTACACTATTTATCTGAGCACTATATTACACTATTTATCTGAGCACTATATTACACTTTTTATCTGAGCACCGTATTACACTATTTATCTGAGCACTGTATTACACTATTTATCTGGGCACTGTATTACACTATTTATCTGAGCACTATATTACACTATTTATCTAAGCACTATATTACACTATTTATCTGAACACCGTATTACACTATTTATCTGAGCACTATATTACACTATTTATCTGAGCACTGTATTACACTATTTATCTGAACTATATTACACTATTTATCTGAGCACTGTATTACACTATTTATCTGAGCAATGTAATACACTATTTATCTGAGCACTATATTACACTATTTATCTGAGCACTATATTACACTATTTATCTGAGCACCATATTACACTATTTATCTGAGCACTATATTACACTATTTATCTGAGTACTATATTACACTATTTATCTGAGCACTGTATTACACTATTTATCTGAGCACTGTATTACACTATTTATCTGAGCACTGTATTACACTATTTATCTGAGCACTGTATTACACTATTTATCTGAGCACTGTATTACACTATTTATCTGAGCACTGTGTTACACTATTTATCTGAGCACTATATTACACTATTTATCTGAGCACTGTATTACACTATTTATTTGAGCACTATATTACACTATTTATCTGAGCACTGTATTACACTATTTATCTGAGCACTATATTACACTATTTATCTGAGCACTATATTACACTATTTATCTGAACACCGTATTACACTATTTATCTGAGCACTATATTACACTATTTATCTGAGCACTGTATTACACTATTTATCTGAACTATATTACACTATTTATCTGAGCACTGTATTACACTATTTATCTGAGCAATGTAATACACTATTTATCTGAGAACTATATTGCACTATTTATCTGAGCACTATATTACACTATTTATCTGAGTACTATATTACACTATTTATCTGAGCACTGTATTACACTATTTATCTGAGCACTGTATTACACTATTTATCTGAGCACTGTATTACACTATTTATCTGAGCACTGTATTACACTATTTATCTGAGCACTGTATTACACTATTTATCAGAGCACTGTGTTACACTATTTATCTGAGCACTATATTACACTATTTATCTGAGCACTATATTACACTATTTATCTGAGCACTATATTACACTATTTATCTGAGCACTATATGACACTATTTATCTGAGCACTGTATTACACTATTTATCTGAGCACTGCATTACACTATTTATCTGAGCACTGTATTACACTATTTATCTGAACTATATTACACTATTTATCTGAGAACTGTATTACACTATTTATCTGAGCATTATATTACACTATTTATCTGAGCACTGTATTACACTATTTATCTGGGCACTGTATTACACTATTTATCTGAGCACTATATTACACTATTTATCTGAGCACTATATTACACTTTTTATCTGAGCACCGTATTACACTATTTATCTGAGCACTGTATTACACTATTTATCTGGGCACTGTATTACACTATTTATCTGAGCACTATATTACACTATTTATCTAAGCACTATATTACACTATTTATCTGAACACCGTATTACACTATTTATCTGAGCACTATATTACACTATTTATCTGAGCACTGTATTACACTATTTATCTGAGCAATGTAATACACTATTTATCTGAGCACTATATTACACTATTTATCTGAGCACTATATTACACTATTTATCTGAGCACCATATTACACTATTTATCTGAGCACTATATTACACTATTTATCTGAGTACTATATTACACTATTTATCTGAGCACTGTATTACACTATTTATCTGAGCACTATATTACACTATTTATCTGAGCACTGTATGACACTATTTATCTGAGCACTGTGTTACACTATTTATCTGAGCACTATATTACACTATTTATCTGAGCACTATATTACACTATTTATCTGAGCACTGTATTACACTATTTATCTGAGCACTATATTACACTATTTATCTGAGCACTATATTACACTATTTATCTGAACACCGTATTACACTATTTATCTGAGCACTATATTACACTATTTATCTGAGCACTGTATTACACTATTTATCTGAACTATATTACACTATTTATCTGAGCACTGTATTACACTATTTATCTGAGCACTATATTACACTATTTATCTGAGCACTATATTACACTATTTATCTGAACACTGTATTACACTATTTATCTGAGCACTATATTACACTATTTATCTGAGCACTGTATTACACTATTTATCTGAACTATATTACACTATTTATCTGAGCACTGTATTACACTATTTATCTGAGCAATGTAATACACTATTTATCTGAGCACTATATTACACTATTTATCTGAACACCGTATTACACTATTTATCTGAGCACTATATTACACTATTTATCTGAACACCGTATTACACTATTTATCTGAGCACTATATTACACTATTTATCTGAGCACTGTATTACACTATTTATCTGAACTATATTACACTATTTATCTGAGCACTGTATTACACTATTTATCTGAGCAATGTAATACACTATTTATCTGAGCACTATATTACACTATTTATCTGAGCACTATATTACACTATTTATCTGAGCACCATATTACACTATTTATCTGAGCACTATATTACACTATTTATCTGAGTACTATATTACACTATTTATCTGAGCACTGTATTACACTATTTATCTGAGCACTGTATTACACTATTTATCTGAGCACTGTATTACACTATTTATCTGAGCACTGTATTACACTATTTATCTGAGCACTGTATTACACTATTTATCTGAGCACTGTGTTACACTATTTATCTGAGCACTATATTACACTATTTATCTGAGCACTGTATTACACTATTTATTTGAGCACTATATTACACTATTTATCTGAGCACTGTATTACACTATTTATCTGAGCACTATATTACACTATTTATCTGAGCACTATATTACACTATTTATCTGAACACCGTATTACACTATTTATCTGAGCACTATATTACACTATTTATCTGAGCACTGTATTACACTATTTATCTGAACTATATTACACTATTTATCTGAGCACTGTATTACACTATTTATCTGAGCAATGTAATACACTATTTATCTGAGAACTATATTGCACTATTTATCTGAGCACTATATTACACTATTTATCTGAGTACTATATTACACTATTTATCTGAGCACTGTATTACACTATTTATCTGAGCACTGTATTACACTATTTATCTGAGCACTGTATTACACTATTTATCTGAGCACTGTATTACACTATTTATCTGAGCACTGTATTACACTATTTATCAGAGCACTGTGTTACACTATTTATCTGAGCACTATATTACACTATTTATCTGAGCACTATATTACACTATTTATCTGAGCACTATATTACACTATTTATCTGAGCACTATATGACACTATTTATCTGAGCACTGTATTACACTATTTATCTGAGCACTGCATTACACTATTTATCTGAGCACTGTATTACACTATTTATCTGAACTATATTACACTATTTATCTGAGAACTGTATTACACTATTTATCTGAGCATTATATTACACTATTTATTTGAGCACTGTATTACACTATTTATCTGGGCACTGTATTACACTATTTATCTGAGCACTATATTACACTATTTATCTGAGCACTATATTACACTTTTTATCTGAGCACCGTATTACACTATTTATCTGAGCACTGTATTACACTATTTATCTGGGCACTGTATTACACTATTTATCTGAGCACTATATTACACTATTTATCTAAGCACTATATTACACTATTTATCTGAACACCGTATTACACTATTTATCTGAGCACTATATTACACTATTTATCTGAGCACTGTATTACACTATTTATCTGAGCAATGTAATACACTATTTATCTGAGCACTATATTACACTATTTATCTGAGCACTATATTACACTATTTATCTGAGCACCATATTACACTATTTATCTGAGCACTATATTACACTATTTATCTGAGTACTATATTACACTATTTATCTGAGCACTGTATTACACTATTTATCTGAGCACTATATTACACTATTTATCTGAGCACTGTATGACACTATTTATCTGAGCACTGTGTTACACTATTTATCTGAGCACTATATTACACTATTTATCTGAGCACTATATTACACTATTTATCTGAGCACTGTATTACACTATTTATCTGAGCACTATATTACACTATTTATCTGAGCACTATATTACACTATTTATCTGAACACCGTATTACACTATTTATCTGAGCACTATATTACACTATTTATCTGAGCACTGTATTACACTATTTATCTGAACTATATTACACTATTTATCTGAGCACTGTATTACACTATTTATCTGAGCACTATATTACACTATTTATCTGAGCACTATATTACACTATTTATCTGAACACTGTATTACACTATTTATCTGAGCACTATATTACACTATTTATCTGAGCACTGTATTACACTATTTATCTGAACTATATTACACTATTTATCTGAGCACTGTATTACACTATTTATCTGAGCAATGTAATACACTATTTATCTGAGCACTATATTACACTATTTATCTGAACACCGTATTACACTATTTATCTGAGCACTATATTACACTATTTATCTGAACACCGTATTACACTATTTATCTGAGCACTATATTACACTATTTATCTGAGCACTGTATTACACTATTTATCTGAACTATATTACACTATTTATCTGAGCACTGTATTACACTATTTATCTGAGCAATGTAATACACTATTTATCTGAGCACTATATTACACTATTTATCTGAGCACTATATTACACTATTTATCTGAGCACCATATTACACTATTTATCTGAGCACTATATTACACTATTTATCTGAGTACTATATTACACTATTTATCTGAGCACTGTATTACACTATTTATCTGAGCACTGTATTACACTATTTATCTGAGCACTGTATTACACTATTTATCTGAGCACTGTATTACACTATTTATCTGAGCACTGTATTACACTATTTATCTGAGCACTGTGTTACACTATTTATCTGAGCACTATATTACACTATTTATCTGAGCACTGTATTACACTATTTATTTGAGCACTATATTACACTATTTATCTGAGCACTGTATTACACTATTTATCTGAGCACTATATTACACTATTTATCTGAGCACTATATTACACTATTTATCTGAACACCGTATTACACTATTTATCTGAGCACTATATTACACTATTTATCTGAGCACTGTATTACACTATTTATCTGAACTATATTACACTATTTATCTGAGCACTGTATTACACTATTTATCTGAGCAATGTAATACACTATTTATCTGAGAACTATATTGCACTATTTATCTGAGCACTATATTACACTATTTATCTGAGTACTATATTACACTATTTATCTGAGCACTGTATTACACTATTTATCTGAGCACTGTATTACACTATTTATCTGAGCACTGTATTACACTATTTATCTGAGCACTGTATTACACTATTTATCTGAGCACTGTATTACACTATTTATCAGAGCACTGTGTTACACTATTTATCTGAGCACTATATTACACTATTTATCTGAGCACTATATTACACTATTTATCTGAGCACTATATTACACTATTTATCTGAGCACTATATGACACTATTTATCTGAGCACTGTATTACACTATTTATCTGAGCACTGCATTACACTATTTATCTGAGCACTGTATTACACTATTTATCTGAACTATATTACACTATTTATCTGAGAACTGTATTACACTATTTATCTGAGCATTATATTACACTATTTATCTGAGCACTGTATTACACTATTTATCTGGGCACTGTATTACACTATTTATCTGAGCACTATATTACACTATTTATCTGAGCACTATATTACACTTTTTATCTGAGCACCGTATTACACTATTTATCTGAGCACTGTATTACACTATTTATCTGGGCACTGTATTACACTATTTATCTGAGCACTATATTACACTATTTATCTAAGCACTATATTACACTATTTATCTGAACACCGTATTACACTATTTATCTGAGCACTATATTACACTATTTATCTGAGCACTGTATTACACTATTTATCTGAGCAATGTAATACACTATTTATCTGAGCACTATATTACACTATTTATCTGAGCACTATATTACACTATTTATCTGAGCACCATATTACACTATTTATCTGAGCACTATATTACACTATTTATCTGAGTACTATATTACACTATTTATCTGAGCACTGTATTACACTATTTATCTGAGCACTATATTACACTATTTATCTGAGCACTGTATCACACTATTTATCTGAGCACTGTGTTACACTATTTATCTGAGCACTATATTACACTATTTATCTGAGCACTATATTACACTATTTATCTGAGCACTGTATTACACTATTTATCTGAGCACTATATTACACTATTTATCTGAGCACTATATTACACTATTTATCTGAACACCGTATTACACTATTTATCTGAGCACTATATTACACTATTTATCTGAGCACTGTATTACACTATTTATCTGAACTATATTACACTATTTATCTGAGCACTGTATTACACTATTTATCTGAGCACTATATTACACTATTTATCTGAGCACTATATTACACTATTTATCTGAACACTGTATTACACTATTTATCTGAGCACTATATTACACTATTTATCTGAGCACTGTATTACACTATTTATCTGAACTATATTACACTATTTATCTGAGCACTGTATTACACTATTTATCTGAGCAATGTAATACACTATTTATCTGAGCACTATATTACACTATTTATCTGAGCACTATATTACACTATTTATCTGAGTACTATATTACACTATTTATCTGAGCACTGTATTACACTATTTATCTGAGCACTGTATTACACTATTTATCTGAGCACTGTATTACACTATTTATCTGAGCACTGTATTACACTATTTATCTGAGCACTGTATTACACTATTTATCTGAGCACTGTGTTACACTATTTATCTGAGCACTATATTACACTATTTATCTGAGCACTATATTACACTATTTATCTGAGCACTATATTACACTATTTATCTGAGCACTGTATTACACTATTTATCTGAGCACTATATTACACTATTTATCTGAGCACTGTGTTACACTATTTATCTGAGCATTGTATTAGTTTATCTGAGCACTATATTACACTATTTATCTGAACACTGTATTACACTATTTATCTGAGCATTGTATTAGTTTATCTGAGCGCTGTATTACACTATTTATCTGAGCACTATATTACACTATTTATCTGAGCACTGTATAACACTATTTATCTGAGCACTATATTACACTATTTATCTGAACTATATTACACTATTTATCTGAGCACTGTATTACACTATTTATCTGAGCACTGTATTACACTATTTATCTGAGCACTATATTACACTATTTATCTGAACTATATTACACTATTTATCTGAACTATATTACACTATTTATCTGAGCACTGTATTACACTATTTATCTGAACTATATTACACTATTTATCTGAGCACTGTATTACACTATTTATCTGAACTATATTACACTATTTATCTGAGCACAGTATTACACTATTTATCTCAGCAATATATTACACTATTTATCTGATCACTGTATTACACTATTTATCTGAGAACTGTATTACACTATTTATCTGAGCACTGTATTACAGTATTTATCTGAGCACTGTATTACACTATTTACCTGAGCACTATATTACACTATTTATCTGAGCACTGTATTACACTATTTATCTGAGCACTATATTACACTATTTATCTGAGCACTATATTACACTATTTATCTGAGCACTGTATTACACTATTTATCTGAGCACTGTATTACACTATTTACCTGAGCACTATATTACACTATTTATCTGAGCACTATATTACACTATTTATCTGAACTATATTACACTATTTATCTGAACTATATTACACTATTTATCTGAGCGCTGTATTACACAATTTATCTCAGCAATATATTACACTATTTATCTGATCACTGTATTACACTATTTATCTGAACTATATTACTCTATTTATCTGAGCACTGTATTACACTATTTATCTGAACTATATTACACTATTTATCTGAGCACTGTATTACACTATTTATCTGAACTATATTACACTATTTATCTGAGCACAGTATTACACTATTTATCTCAGCAATATATTACACTATTTATCTGATCACTGTATTACACTATTTATCTGAGCACTGTATTACACTATTTATCTGAGCACTGTATTACAGTATTTATCTGAGCACTGTATTACACTATTTACCTGAGCACTATATTACACTATTTATCTGAGCACTGTATTACACTATTTATCTGAGCACTATATTACACTATTTATCTGAGCACTATATTACACTATTTATCTGAGCACTGTATTACACTATTTATCTGAGCACTGTATTACACTATTTACCTGAGCACTATATTACACTATTTATCTGAGCACTGTATTACACTATTTATCTGAGCACTATATTACACTATTTATCTGAGCACTATATTACACTATTTATCTGAGCACTATATTACACTATTTATCTGAGCACTACATTACACTATTTATCTGAGCACTGTATTACAATATTTATCTGAGCACTATATTACACTATTTTTCTGAGCACTATATTACACTATTTATCTGAGCACTGTATTAGTTTATCTGAGCACTATATTACACTCTTTATCTGAGCACTATATTACACTATTTACCTGAGCACTATATTACACTATTTATCTGAGCACTGTATTACACTATTTATCTGAGCACTGTATTACATTATTTATCTGAGCACTATATTACACTATTTACCTGAGCACTGTATTAGTTTATCTGAGCACTATATTACACTCTTTATCTGAGCACTATATTACACTATTTACCTGAGCACTATATTACACTATTTATCTGAGCACTGTATTACACTATTTATCTGAGCACTGTATTACATTATTTATCTGAGCACTATATTACACTATTTACCTGAGCACTGTATTACACTATTTATCTGAGCACTATATTACACTATTTATCTGAGCACTGTATTACACTATTTATCTGAGCACTGTATTACACTATTTATCTGAGCACTGTATTACACTATTTATCTGAGCACTGTATTACACTATTTATCTGAGCACTGTATTACACTATTTATCTGAGCACTGTATTACACTATTTATCTGAGCACTGTGTTACACTATTTGTCTGAGCACTATATTACACTATTTATCTGAGCACTATATTACACTATTTATCTGAGCACTATATTACACTATTTATCTGAGCACCATATTACACTATTTATCTGAGCACTATATTACACTATTTATCTGAGTACTGTATTACACTATTTATCTGAGCACTGTGTTACACTATTTATCTGAGCACTATATTACACTATTTATCTGAGCACTATATTACACTATTTATCTGAGCACTGTATTACACTATTTATCTGAGCACTATATTACACTATTTATCTGAGCACTGTATTACACTATTTATCTGAGCACTGTGTTACACTATTTATCTGAGCACTATATTACACTATTTATCTGAGCACTATATTACACTATTTATCTGAGCACTGTATTACACTATTTATCTGAGCACTATATTACACTATTTATCTGAGCACTGTGTTACACTATTTATCTGAGCATTGTATTAGTTTATCTGAGCACTATATTACACTATTTATCTGAGCACTGTATTATACTATTTATCTGAGCATTGTATTAGTTTATATGAGCATTATATTACACTATTTATCTGAGCACTGTATTACACTATTTATCTGAGCACTGTATTACACTATTTTACTGAGCACTGTATTACACTATTTATCTGAGCACTGTATTACACTATTTATCTGAGCACTGTGTTACACTATTTGTCTGAGCACTATATTACACTATTTATCTGAGCACTATATTACACTATTTATCTGAGCACTATATTACACTATTTATCTGAGCACCATATTACACTATTTATCTGAGCACTATATTACACTATTTATCTGAGTACTATATTACACTATTTATCTGAGCACTGTATTACACTATTTATCTGAGCACTGTGTTACACTATTTATCTGAGCACTATATTACACTATTTATCTGAACTATATTACACTATTTATCTGAACTATATTACACTATTTATCTGAGCGCTGTATTACACAATTTATCTCAGCAATATATTACACTATTTATCTGATCACTGTATTACACTATTTATCTGAACTATATTACACTATTTATCTGAGCACTGTATTACACTATTTATCTGAGCACTGTATTACACTTTTTATCTGAGCACTATATTACACTATTTATCTGAGCACTATATTACACTATTTATCTGAGCACCGTATTACACTATTTATCTGAGCACTATATTACACTATTTATCTGAGCACTATATTACACTATTTATCTGAGCACAGTATTACACTATTTATCTGAGCACTATATTACACTATTTATCTGAGCACTATATTACACTATTTATCTGAGCACTATATTACACTATTTATCTGAGCACTATATTACACTATTTATCTGAGCACTGTATTACACTATTTATCTGAGCACTGTATTAGTTTATCTGAGCACTATATTACACTATTTATCTGAGCACTGTATTACACTATTTATCTGAGCACCGTATTACACTATTTATCTGAGCACTATATTACACTATATATCTGAGCACTATATTACACTATTTATCTGAGCACTATATTACACTATTTATCTGAGCACTATATGACACTATTTATCTGAGCACTGTATTACACTATTTATCTGAGCACTGCATTAAACTATTTATCTGAGCACTGTATTACACTATTTATCTGAACTATATTACACTATTTATCTGAGCACTGTATTACACTATTTATCTGAGCACTATATAACACTATTTATCTGAACTATATTACACTATTTATCTGAGAACTGTATTACACCATTTATCTGAGCACTGTATTACACTACTTATCTGAGCACTATATTACACTATTTATCTGAGCACTATATTACACTATTTATCTGAGCACTGTATTACACTATTTATCTGGGCACTGTATTACACAATTTATCTGAGCACTATATTACACTATTTATCTGAGCACCGTATTACACTATTTATCTGAGCACTATATTACACTATTTATCTGAGCACTGTATTACACTATTTATCTGAGCACTATATGACACTATTTATCTGAGCACTATATGACACTATTTATCTGAGCACTGTATTACACTATTTATCTGAGCACTGCATTACACTATTTATCTGAGCACTGTATTACACTATTTATCTGAACTATATTACACTACTTATCTGAGCACTGTATTACACTATTTATCTGAGCACTATATTACACTATTTATCTGAGCACTGTATTACACTATTTATCTGAGCACTATATTACACTATTTATCGAAGGAATGTTTTACACTATTTATCTGTGCTATATTACACTATTTATCTGAGCGCTGTATTACACTATTTATCTGAACTATATTACACTATTTATCTGAGCGCTGTATTACACTATTTATCTGAGCACTGTATTACACTATTTATCTGAGAACTGTATTACACTTTTTATCTGAGCACTATATTACACTATTTATCTGAGCACTATATTACACTATTTATCTGAGCACCGTATTACACTATTTATCTGAGCACTATATTACACTATTTATCTGAGCACTATATTACACTATTTATCTGAGCACTGTATTACACTATTTATCTGAGCACTGTATTACACTATTTATCTGAGCACTGTATTACACTATTTATCTGAGCACTGCATTACACTATTTATCTGAGCACTATATTACACTATTTATCTGAGCACTATATTATACTATTTATCTGAGCACTGTATTACACTATTTATCTGAACTATATTACACTATTTATCTGAGCACTGCATTACACTATTTATCTGAGCACTGCATTACACTATTTATCTGAGCACTGTATTACACTATTTATCTGAACTATATTACACTATTTATCTGAGCACTGTATTACACTATTTATCTGAGCACTATATTACACTATTTATCTGAGCACTGTATTACACTATTTATCTGGGCACTGTATTACACTATTTATCTGAGCACTATATTACACTATTTATCTGAGCACTATATTACACTATTTATCTGAGCACCGTATTACACTATTTATCTGAGCACTGTATTACACTATTTATCTGGGCACTGTATTACACTATTTATCTGAGCACTATATTACACTATTTACCTGAGCACTATATTACACTATTTATCTGAACACCGTATTACACTATTTATCTGAGCACTATATTACACTATTTATCTGAGCACTGTATTACACTATTTATCTGAACTATATTACACTATTTATCTGAGCACTGTATTACACTATTTATCTGAGCAATGTAATACACTATTTATCTGAGCACTATATTACACTATTTATCTGAGCACTATATTACACTATTTATCTGAGCACCATATTACACTATTTATCTGAGTACTATATTACACTATTTATCTGAGCACTGTATTACACTATTTATCTGAGCACTATATTACACTATTTATCTGAGCACTGTATTACACTATTTATCTGAGCACTGTATTACACTATTTATCTGAGCACTGTGTTACACTATTTATCTGAGCACTATATTACACTATTTATCTGAGCACTATATTACACTATTTATCTGAGCACTATATTACACTATTTATCTGAGCACTGTATTACACTATTTATCTGAGCACTATATTACACTATTTATCTGAGCACTGTGTTACACTATTTATCTGAGCATTGTATTAGTTTATCTGAGCACTATATTACACTATTTATCTGAACACTGTATTACACTATTTATCTGAGCACTATATTACACTATTTATGTGAGTCCTGTATTACACTATTTATCTGAGCACTATATTACACTATTTACCTGAGCACTATTTTACACTATTTATCTGAACTATATTACACTATTTATCTGAGCACTATATTACACTATTTATCTGAGCACTGTATTACACTATTTATCTGAACTATATTACACTATTTATCTGAGCACTGCATTACACTATTTATCTGAGCACTGCATTACACTATTTATCTGAGCACTGTATTACACTATTTATCTGAACTATATTACACTATTTATCTGAGCACTGTATTACACAATTTATCTGAGCACTATATTACACTATTTATCTGAGCACTGTATTACACTATTTATCTGAGCACTGTATTACACTATTTATCTGAGCACTATATTACACTATTTATCTGAGCACTATATTACACTATTTATCTGAGCACTGTATTACACTATTTATCTGAGCACTATATTACACTATTTATCAAAGGAATGTTTTACACTATTTATCTGAGCTATATTACACTATTTATCTGAGCGCTGTATTACACTATTTATCTGAACTATATTACACTACTTATCTGAGCGCTGTATTACACTATTTATCTGAGCACTGTATTACACTATTTATCTGAGCACTGTATTACACCATTTATCTGAGCACTGTATTACACTTTTTATCTGAGCACTATATTACACTATTTATCTGAGCACTATATTACACTATTTATCTGAGCACCGTATTACACTATTTATCTGAGCACTATATTACACTATTTATCTGAGCACTATATTACACTATTTATCTGAGCACTGTATTACACTATTTATCTGAGCACTGTATTACACTATTTATCTGAGCACTGCATTACACTATTTATCTGAGCACTATATTACACTATTTATCTGAGCACTATATCATACTATTTATCTGAGCACTGTATTACACTATTTATCTGAACTATATTACACTATTTATCTGAGCACTGCATTACACTATTTATCTGAGCACTATATTACACTATTTATCTGAGCACTGTATTACACTTTTTATCTGAGCACTATATTACACTATTTATCTGAGCACTATATGACACTATTTATCTGAGCACTGTATTACACTATTTATCTGAGCACTGCATTACACTATTTATCTGAGCACTGTATTACACTATTTATCTGAACTATATTACACTATTTATCTGAGCACTGTATTACACTATTTATCTGAGCATTATATTACACTATTTATCTGAGCACTGTATTACACTATTTATCTGGGCACTGTATTACACTATTTATCTGAGCACTATATTACACTATTTATCAGAGCACTATATTACACTTTTTATCTGAGCACAGTATTACACTATTTATCTGAGCACTGTATTACACTATTTATCTGGGCACTGTATTACACTATTTATCTGAGCACTATATTACACTATTTATCTAAGCACTATATTACACTATTTATCTGAACACCGTATTACACTATTTATCTGAGCACTATATTACACTATTTATCTGAGCACTGTATTACACTATTTATCTGAACTATATTACACTATTTATCTGAGCACTGTATTACACTATTTATCTGAGCAATGTAATACACTATTTATCTGAGCACTATATTACACTATTTATCTGAGCACTATATTACACTATTTATCTGAGCACCATATTACACTATTTATCTGAGCACTATATTACACTATTTATCTGAGTACTATATTACACTATTTATCTGAGCACTGTATTACACTATTTATCTGAGCACTGTATTACACTATTTATCTGAGCACTGTATTACACTATTTATCTGAGCACTGTATAAGGGCATGACCACACATGGCGGAATTCCTCCGCAACTGTCCGCATCGATGCCGCACAGAATCTGCGTTGCAGATTCTGCAGCGGATCTGCACAAAATGTGCAGTACATTGATGCGGACTAGCTGCTGCAGACTGCGGGAAAAGTGCTTCCCTTCTCCCTATCAGTGCAGGATAGAGAGAAGGGACAGCACTTTCCCTAGTGAAAGGAAACGATTTTCATACTTACCGGCCCTTGTCTTGGTGACGCGTCCCTCTTTCGGCATCCAGCCCGACCTCCCTGGATGACGCGCCAGTCCATGTGACCGCTGCAGCCTGTGCTTTGCCTGTGATTGGCTGCAGCCGTCACTTACACTGAAACGTCATCCTGGGAGGCCGGACTGGAGACAGACGCAGGGAGTTCTCGGTAAGTATGAACTTATATGTTTTTTTACAGATACATGTATATTGGGATCGGTAGTCACTGTCCCGGGTGCAGAAACAGTTACTGCCGATCGCTTAACTCTTTCAGCACCCTGGACAGTGACTATTTACAGACGTCTCCTAGCAACGCTCCCGTCATTACGGGAGCCCCATTGACTTCCTCAGTCTGGCTGTAGACCTAGAAATACATAGGTCCAGCCAGAATGAAGAAATGTCAAGTTAAAAAAGCAAGACGTATCCGCAGCACACATGACATGTGCATGACAGCTGCGGACTTCATTGCGGAACTTTGAATCTCCATTGAAGTCAATGGAGAAATTCCGCCATGAGTCCGCCACTGCTCCGCAACAGACAGAGCATGCTGCGGACACCAAATTCCGCTCCGCAGCCTATGCTCCGCAGCGGAATTGTACGCATCGTGTAAACGAACACTGCTAATTTAAAGTGAAAGTCAATGGAGAAACGGCTCCGCTGCGGATTAACGCTGCGGAGTGTCCGCAGCGGAATTTAAGTGGAATTCCGCCATGTGTGAACCCGCCCTTACACTATTTATCTGAGCACTGTATTACACTATTTATCTGAGCACTGTGTTACACTATTTATCTGAGCACTATATTACACTATTTATCTGAGCACTATATTACACTATTTATTTGAGCACTATATTACACTATTTATCTGAGCACTGTATTACACTATTTATCTGAGCACTATATTACACTATTTATCTGAGCACTGTATTACACTATTTATCTGAACTATATTACACTATTTATCTGAGCACTGTATTACACTATTTATCTGAGCAATGTAATACACTATTTATCTGAGAACTATATTACACTATTTATCTGAGCACTATATTACACTATTTATCTGAGCACTGTATTACACTATTTATCTGAGCACTGTATTACACTATTTATCTGAGCACTGTATTACACTATTTATCTGAGCACTGTATTACACTATTTATCTGAGCACTGTATTACACTATTTATCTGAGCACTGTGTTACACTATTTATCTGAGCACTATATTACACTATTTATCTGAGCACTATATTACACTATTTATCTGAGCACTATATTACACTATTTATCTGAGCACTATATGACACTATTTATCTGAGCACTGTATTACACTATTTATCTGAGCACTGCATTACACTATTTATCTGAGCACTGTATTACACTATTTATCTGAACTATATTACACTATTTATCTGAGCACTGTATTACACTATTTATCTGAGCATTATATTACACTATTTATCTGAGCACTGTATTACACTATTTATCTGGGCACTGTATTACACTATTTATCTGAGCACTATATTACACTATTTATCTGAGCACTATATTACACTTTTTATCTGAGCACCGTATTACACTATTTATCTGAGCACTGTATTACACTATTTATCTGGGCACTGTATTACACTGTTTATCTGAGCACTATATTACACTATTTATCTAAGCACTATATTACACTATTTATCTGAACACCGTATTACACTATTTATCTGAGCACTATATTACACTATTTATCTGAGCACTGTATTACACTATTTATCTGAACTATATTACACTATTTATCTGAGCACTGTATTACACTATTTATCTGAGCAATGTAATACACTATTTATCTGAGCACTATATTACACTATTTATCTGAGCACCATATTACACTATTTATCTGAGCACTATATTACACTATTTATCTGAGTACTATATTACACTATTTATCTGAGCACTGTATTAGGGCGGGTTCACACATAGCGGATTTTCACTTAAATTCCGCTGCGGACACTCCGCAGCGTTAATCCGCAGCGGAGCCGTTTCTCCATTGACTTTCACTTTAATTTCGCAGTGTTCGTTTACACGATGCGTACAATTCCGCTGCGGAGCATAGGCTGCGGAGCGGAATGTGGTGTCCGCAGCATGCTCTGTCTGTTGCGGAGCAGTGGCGGACTGGTTGCGGACTCATGGCGGAATTTCTCCATTGACTTCAATGGAGATTCTAAGTTCCGCAATGAAGTCCGCAGCTGTCATGCACATGTTATGTGTGGTGCGGAGCGTATTGGTTTTTTAACATGACATTTCTTCATTCTGGCTGGACCTATGTATTTCTAGGTCTACAGCCAGACTGAGGAAGTCAATGGGGCTCCCGTAATGACGGGAGCGTTGCTAGGAGACGTCAGTAAATAGTCACTGTCCAGGGTGCTGAAAGAGTTAAGCGATCGGCAGTAACTGTTTCTGCACCCGGGACAGTGACTACCGATCCCAATATACATGTATCTGTAAAAAAACATATAAGTTCATACTTACCGAGAACTCCCTGTTTCTGTCTCCAGTCCGGCCTCCCAGGATGACGTTTCAGTGGAAGTGACGGCTGCAGCCAATCACAGGCCAAGCACAGGCTGCAGCGGTCACATGGACTGGCGCGTCATCCAGGGAGGTCGGGCTGGATGCCGAAGGAGGGACGCGTCATCAAGACAACGGGCGGTAAGTATGAATTTCTTTTACTTTCACTAGGGAAAGTGCTGTCCCTTCTCTCTATCCTGCACTGAATAGGGAGAAGGGAAGCACTTTTCCTGCAGTCCGCAGCGGCCAGTCCGCATCAATTTTCTGCACATTTTGTGCAGATCCGCTGCAGAATCTGCAACGCAGATTCTGTGCGGCATTGATGCGGACAGTTGCGGAGGAATTCCGCCATGTGTGGTCATGCCCTAACACTATTTATCTGAGCACTGTATTACACTATTTATCTGAGCACTGTATTACACTATTTATCTGAGCACTGTATTACACTATTTATCTGAGCACTGTATTACACTATTTATCTGAGCACTGTGTTACACTATTTATCTGAGCACTATATTACACTATTTATCTGAGCACTATATTACACTATTTATTTGAGCACTATATTACACTATTTATCTGAGCACTGTATTACACTATTTATCTGAGCACTATATTACACTATTTATCTGAGCACTATATTACACTATTTATCTGAACACCGTATTACACTATTTATCTGAGCACTATATTACACTATTTATCTGAGCACTGTATTACACTATTTATCTGAACTATATTACACTATTTATCTGAGCACTGTATTACACTATTTATCTGAGGAATGTAATAAACTATTTATCTGAGAACTATATTACACTATTTATCTGAGCACTATATTACACTATTTATCTGAGTACTATATTACACTATTTATCTGAGCACTGTATTACACTATTTATCTGAGCACTGTATTACACTATTTATCTGAGCACTGTATTACACTATTTATCTGAGCACTGTATTACACTATTTATCTGAGCACTGTATTACACTATTTATCTGAGCACTGTGTTACACTATTTATCTGAGCACTATATTACACTATTTATCTGAGCACTATATTACACTATTTATCTGAGCACTATATTACACTATTTATCTGAGCACTGTATTACACTATTTATCTGAGCACTATATTACACTATTTATCTGAGCACTGTGTTACACTATTTATCTGAGCATTGTATTAGTTTATCTGAGCACTATATTACACTATTTATCTGAACACTGTATTACACTATTTATCTGAGCATTGTATTAGTTTATCTGAGCACTATATTACACTATTTATCTGAGCACTATATTACACTATTTATCTGAGCGCTGTATTACACTATTTATCTGAGCACTATATTACACTATTTATCTGAGCACTGTATAACACTATTTATCTGAGCACTATATTACACTATTTATCTGAACTATATTACACTATTTATCTGAGCACTGTATTACACTATTTATCTGAGCACTGTATTACACTATTTATCTGAGCACTATATTACACTATTTATCTGAACTATATTACACTATTTATCTGAGCACTGTATTACACTATTTATCTGAGCACTATATTACACTATTTATCTGAACACTGTATTACACTATTTATCTGAGCACTATATTACACTATTTATGTGAGTCCTGTATTACACTATTTATCTGAGCACTATATTACACTATTTATCTGAACTATATTACACTATTTATCTGAGCACTATATTACACTATTTATCTGAGCACTGTATTACACTATTTATCTGAACTATATTACACTATTTATCTGAGCACTATATTCGTTTATCTGAGCAATATATTACACTATTTATCTGAGCACTGTATTACACTATTTATCTGAGCACTATATTACACTATTTATCTGAACTATATTACACTATTTATCTGAACTATATTACACTATTTATCTGAGCGCTGTATTACACAATTTATCTCAGCAATATATTACACTATTTATCTGATCACTGTATTACACTATTTATCTGAACTATATTACACTATTTATCTGAGCACTGTATTACACTATTTATCTGAACTATATTACACTATTTATCTGAGCACTGTATTACACTATTTATCTGAACTATATTACACTATTTATCTGAGCACAGTATTACACTATTTATCTCAGCAATATATTACACTATTTATCGGCTCACTGTATTACACTATTTATCTGAGCACTGTATTACACTATTTATCTGAGCACTGTATTACAGTATTTACCTGAGCACTGTATTACACTATTTACCTGAGCACTATATTACACTATTTATCTGAGCACTGTATTACACTATTTATCTGAGCACTATATTACACTATTTATCTGAGCACTATATTACACTATTTATCTGAGCACTGTATTACACTATTTATCTGAGCACTGTATTACACTATTTACCTGAGCACTATATTACACTATTTATCTGAGCACTATATTACACTATTTATCTGAACTATATTACACTATTTATCTGAACTATATTACACTATTTATCTGAGCGCTGTATTACACAATTTATCTCAGCAATATATTACACTATTTATCTGATCACTGTATTACACTATTTATCTGAACTATATTACTCTATTTATCTGAGCACTATATGACACTATTTATCTGAGCACTGTATTACACTATTTATCTGAGCACTGCATTACACTATTTATCTGAGCACTGTATTACACTATTTATCTGAACCATATTACACTATTTATCTGAGCACTGTATTACACTATTTATCTGAGCATTATATTACAATATTTATCTGGGCACTGTATTACACTATTTATCTGAGCACTATATTACACTATTTATCTGAGCACTATATTACACTTTTTATCTGAGCACCGTATTACACTATTTATCTGAGCACTGTATTACACTATTTATCTGGGCACTGTATTACACTATTTATCTGAGCACTATATTACACTATTTATCTAAGCACTATATTACACTATTTATCTGAACACCGTATTACACTATTTATCTGAGCGCTATATTACACTATTTATCTGAGCACTGTATTACACTATTTATCTGAACTATATTACACTATTTATCTGAGCACTGTATTACACTATTTATCTGAGCAATGTAATACACTATTTATCTGAGCACTATATTACACTATTTATCTGAGCACTATATTACACTATTTATCTGAGCACCATATTACACTATTTATCTGAGCACTATATTACACTATTTATCTGAGTACTATATTACACTATTTATCTGAGCACTGTATTACACTATTTATCTGAGCACTGTATTACACTATTTATCTGAGCACTGTATTACACTATTTATCTGAGCACTGTATTACACTATTTATCTGAGCACTGTATTACACTATTTATCTGAGCACTGTGTTACACTATTTATCTGAGCACTATATTACACTATTTATCTGAGCACTGTATTACACTATTTATTTGAGCACTATATTACACTATTTATCTGAGCACTGTATTACACTATTTATCTGAGCACTATATTACACTATTTATCTGAGCACTATATTACACTATTTATCTGAACACCGTATTACACTATTTATCTGAGCACTATATTACACTATTTATCTGAGCACTGTATTACACTATTTATCTGAACTATATTACACTATTTATCTGAGCACTGTATTACACTATTTATCTGAGCAATGTAATACACTATTTATCTGAGAACTATATTGCACTATTTATCTGAGCACTATATTACACTATTTATCTGAGTACTATATTACACTATTTATCTGAGCACTGTATTACACTATTTATCTGAGAACTGTATTACACTATTTATCTGAGCACTGTATTACACTATTTATCTGAGCACTGTATTACACTATTTATCTGAGCACTGTATTACACTATTTATCAGAGCACTGTGTTACACTATTTATCTGAGCACTATATTACACTATTTATCTGAGCACTATATTACACTATTTATCTGAGCACTATATTACACTATTTATCTGAGCACTATATGACACTATTTATCTGAGCACTGTATTACACTATTTATCTGAGCACTGCATTACACTATTTATCTGAGCACTGTATTACACTATTTATCTGAACTATATTACACTATTTATCTGAGAACTGTATTACACTATTTATCTGAGCATTATATTACACTATTTATCTGAGCACTGTATTACACTATTTATCTGGGCACTGTATTACACTATTTATCTGAGCACTATATTACACTATTTATCTGAGCACTATATTACACTTTTTATCTGAGCACCGTATTACACTATTTATCTGAGCACTGTATTACACTATTTATCTGGGCACTGTATTACACTATTTATCTGAGCACTATATTACACTATTTATCTAAGCACTATATTACACTATTTATCTGAACACCGTATTACACTATTTATCTGAGCACTATATTACACTATTTATCTGAGCACTGTATTACACTATTTATCTGAGCAATGTAATACACTATTTATCTGAGCACTATATTACACTATTTATCTGAGCACTATATTACACTATTTATCTGAGCACCATATTACACTATTTATCTGAGCACTATATTACACTATTTATCTGAGTACTATATTACACTATTTATCTGAGCACTGTATTACACTATTTATCTGAGCACTATATTACACTATTTATCTGAGCACTGTATGACACTATTTATCTGAGCACTGTGTTACACTATTTATCTGAGCACTATATTACACTATTTATCTGAGCACTATATTACACTATTTATCTGAGCACTGTATTACACTATTTATCTGAGCACTATATTACACTATTTATCTGAGCACTATATTACACTATTTATCTGAACACCGTATTACACTATTTATCTGAGCACTATATTACACTATTTATCTGAGCACTGTATTACACTATTTATCTGAACTATATTACACTATTTATCTGAGCACTGTATTACACTATTTATCTGAGCACTATATTACACTATTTATCTGAGCACTATATTACACTATTTATCTGAACACTGTATTACACTATTTATCTGAGCACTATATTACACTATTTATCTGAGCACTGTATTACACTATTTATCTGAACTATATTACACTATTTATCTGAGCACTGTATTACACTATTTATCTGAGCAATGTAATACACTATTTATCTGAGCACTATATTACACTATTTATCTGAACACCGTATTACACTATTTATCTGAGCACTATATTACACTATTTATCTGAACACCGTATTACACTATTTATCTGAGCACTATATTACACTATTTATCTGAGCACTGTATTACACTATTTATCTGAACTATATTACACTATTTATCTGAGCACTGTATTACACTATTTATCTGAGCAATGTAATACACTATTTATCTGAGCACTATATTACACTATTTATCTGAGCACTATATTACACTATTTATCTGAGCACCATATTACACTATTTATCTGAGCACTATATTACACTATTTATCTGAGTACTATATTACACTATTTATCTGAGCACTGTATTACACTATTTATCTGAGCACTGTATTACACTATTTATCTGAGCACTGTATTACACTATTTATCTGAGCACTGTATTACACTATTTATCTGAGCACTGTATTACACTATTTATCTGAGCACTGTGTTACACTATTTATCTGAGCACTATATTACACTATTTATCTGAGCACTGTATTACACTATTTATTTGAGCACTATATTACACTATTTATCTGAGCACTGTATTACACTATTTATCTGAGCACTATATTACACTATTTATCTGAGCACTATATTACACTATTTATCTGAACACCGTATTACACTATTTATCTGAGCACTATATTACACTATTTATCTGAGCACTGTATTACACTATTTATCTGAACTATATTACACTATTTATCTGAGCACTGTATTACACTATTTATCTGAGCAATGTAATACACTATTTATCTGAGAACTATATTGCACTATTTATCTGAGCACTATATTACACTATTTATCTGAGTACTATATTACACTATTTATCTGAGCACTGTATTACACTATTTATCTGAGCACTGTATTACACTATTTATCTGAGCACTGTATTACACTATTTATCTGAGCACTGTATTACACTATTTATCTGAGCACTGTATTACACTATTTATCAGAGCACTGTGTTACACTATTTATCTGAGCACTATATTACACTATTTATCTGAGCACTATATTACACTATTTATCTGAGCACTATATTACACTATTTATCTGAGCACTATATGACACTATTTATCTGAGCACTGTATTACACTATTTATCTGAGCACTGCATTACACTATTTATCTGAGCACTGTATTACACTATTTATCTGAACTATATTACACTATTTATCTGAGAACTGTATTACACTATTTATCTGAGCATTATATTACACTATTTATCTGAGCACTGTATTACACTATTTATCTGGGCACTGTATTACACTATTTATCTGAGCACTATATTACACTATTTATCTGAGCACTATATTACACTTTTTATCTGAGCACCGTATTACACTATTTATCTGAGCACTGTATTACACTATTTATCTGGGCACTGTATTACACTATTTATCTGAGCACTATATTACACTATTTATCTGAGCACTATATTACACTATTTATCTGAGCACTATATTACACTATTTATCTGAGCACTATATGACACTATTTATCTGAGCACTATATTACACTATTTATCTGAGCACTATATTACACTATTTATCTGAGCACTATATGACACTATTTATCTGAGCACTGTATTACACTATTTATCTGAGCACTGCATTACACTATTTATCTGAGCACTGTATTACACTATTTATCTGAACTATATTACACTATTTATCTGAGAACTGTATTACACTATTTATCTGAGCATTATATTACACTATTTATCTGAGCACTGTATTACACTATTTATCTGGGCACTGTATTACACTATTTATCTGAGCACTATATTACACTATTTATCTGAGCACTATATTACACTTTTTATCTGAGCACCGTATTACACTATTTATCTGAGCACTGTATTACACTATTTATCTGGGCACTGTATTACACTATTTATCTGAGCACTATATTACACTATTTATCTAAGCACTATATTACACTATTTATCTGAACACCGTATTACACTATTTATCTGAGCACTATATTACACTATTTATCTGAGCACTGTATTACACTATTTATCTGAGCAATGTAATACACTATTTATCTGAGCACTATATTACACTATTTATCTGAGCACTATATTACACTATTTATCTGAGCACCATATTACACTATTTATCTGAGCACTATATTACACTATTTATCTGAGTACTATATTACACTATTTATCTGAGCACTGTATTACACTATTTATCTGAGCACTATATTACACTATTTATCTGAGCACTGTATGACACTATTTATCTGAGCACTGTGTTACACTATTTATCTGAGCACTATATTACACTATTTATCTGAGCACTATATTACACTATTTATCTGAGCACTGTATTACACTATTTATCTGAGCACTATATTACACTATTTATCTGAGCACTATATTACACTATTTATCTGAACACCGTATTACACTATTTATCTGAGCACTATATTACACTATTTATCTGAGCACTGTATTACACTATTTATCTGAACTATATTACACTATTTATCTGAGCACTGTATTACACTATTTATCTGAGCACTATATTACACTATTTATCTGAGCACTATATTACACTATTTATCTGAACACTGTATTACACTATTTATCTGAGCACTATATTACACTATTTATCTGAGCACTGTATTACACTATTTATCTGAACTATATTACACTATTTATCTGAGCACTGTATTACACTATTTATCTGAGCAATGTAATACACTATTTATCTGAGCACTATATTACACTATTTATCTGAACACCGTATTACACTATTTATCTGAGCACTATATTACACTATTTATCTGAACACCGTATTACACTATTTATCTGAGCACTATATTACACTATTTATCTGAGCACTGTATTACACTATTTATCTGAACTATATTACACTATTTATCTGAGCACTGTATTACACTATTTATCTGAGCAATGTAATACACTATTTATCTGAGCACTATATTACACTATTTATCTGAGCACTATATTACACTATTTATCTGAGCACCATATTACACTATTTATCTGAGCACTATATTACACTATTTATCTGAGTACTATATTACACTATTTATCTGAGCACTGTATTACACTATTTATCTGAGCACTGTATTACACTATTTATCTGAGCACTGTATTACACTATTTATCTGAGCACTGTATTACACTATTTATCTGAGCACTGTATTACACTATTTATCTGAGCACTGTGTTACACTATTTATCTGAGCACTATATTACACTATTTATCTGAGCACTGTATTACACTATTTATTTGAGCACTATATTACACTATTTATCTGAGCACTGTATTACACTATTTATCTGAGCACTATATTACACTATTTATCTGAGCACTATATTACACTATTTATCTGAACACCGTATTACACTATTTATCTGAGCACTATATTACACTATTTATCTGAGCACTGTATTACACTATTTATCTGAACTATATTACACTATTTATCTGAGCACTGTATTACACTATTTATCTGAGCAATGTAATACACTATTTATCTGAGAACTATATTGCACTATTTATCTGAGCACTATATTACACTATTTATCTGAGTACTATATTACACTATTTATCTGAGCACTGTATTACACTATTTATCTGAGCACTGTATTACACTATTTATCTGAGCACTGTATTACACTATTTATCTGAGCACTGTATTACACTATTTATCTGAGCACTGTATTACACTATTTATCAGAGCACTGTGTTACACTATTTATCTGAGCACTATATTACACTATTTATCTGAGCACTATATTACACTATTTATCTGAGCACTATATTACACTATTTATCTGAGCACTATATGACACTATTTATCTGAGCACTGTATTACACTATTTATCTGAGCACTGCATTACACTATTTATCTGAGCACTGTATTACACTATTTATCTGAACTATATTACACTATTTATCTGAGAACTGTATTACACTATTTATCTGAGCATTATATTACACTATTTATCTGAGCACTGTATTACACTATTTATCTGGGCACTGTATTACACTATTTATCTGAGCACTATATTACACTATTTATCTGAGCACTATATTACACTTTTTATCTGAGCACCGTATTACACTATTTATCTGAGCACTGTATTACACTATTTATCTGGGCACTGTATTACACTATTTATCTGAGCACTATATTACACTATTTATCTAAGCACTATATTACACTATTTATCTGAACACCGTATTACACTATTTATCTGAGCACTATATTACACTATTTATCTGAGCACTGTATTACACTATTTATCTGAGCAATGTAATACACTATTTATCTGAGCACTATATTACACTATTTATCTGAGCACTATATTACACTATTTATCTGAGCACCATATTACACTATTTATCTGAGCACTATATTACACTATTTATCTGAGTACTATATTACACTATTTATCTGAGCACTGTATTACACTATTTATCTGAGCACTATATTACACTATTTATCTGAGCACTGTATGACACTATTTATCTGAGCACTGTGTTACACTATTTATCTGAGCACTATATTACACTATTTATCTGAGCACTATATTACACTATTTATCTGAGCACTGTATTACACTATTTATCTGAGCACTATATTACACTATTTATCTGAGCACTATATTACACTATTTATCTGAACACCGTATTACACTATTTATCTGAGCACTATATTACACTATTTATCTGAGCACTGTATTACACTATTTATCTGAACTATATTACACTATTTATCTGAGCACTGTATTACACTATTTATCTGAGCACTATATTACACTATTTATCTGAGCACTATATTACACTATTTATCTGAACACTGTATTACACTATTTATCTGAGCACTATATTACACTATTTATCTGAGCACTGTATTACACTATTTATCTGAACTATATTACACTATTTATCTGAGCACTGTATTACACTATTTATCTGAGCAATGTAATACACTATTTATCTGAGCACTATATTACACTATTTATCTGAGCACTATATTACACTATTTATCTGAGTACTATATTACACTATTTATCTGAGCACTGTATTACACTATTTATCTGAGCACTGTATTACACTATTTATCTGAGCACTGTATTACACTATTTATCTGAGCACTGTATTACACTATTTATCTGAGCACTGTATTACACTATTTATCTGAGCACTGTGTTACACTATTTATCTGAGCACTATATTACACTATTTATCTGAGCACTATATTACACTATTTATCTGAGCACTATATTACACTATTTATCTGAGCACTGTATTACACTATTTATCTGAGCACTATATTACACTATTTATCTGAGCACTGTGTTACACTATTTATCTGAGCATTGTATTAGTTTATCTGAGCACTATATTACACTATTTATCTGAACACTGTATTACACTATTTATCTGAGCATTGTATTAGTTTATCTGAGCGCTGTATTACACTATTTATCTGAGCACTATATTACACTATTTATCTGAGCACTGTATAACACTATTTATCTGAGCACTATATTACACTATTTATCTGAACTATATTACACTATTTATCTGAGCACTGTATTACACTATTTATCTGAGCACTGTATTACACTATTTATCTGAGCACTATATTACACTATTTATCTGAACTATATTACACTATTTATCTGAACTATATTACACTATTTATCTGAGCACTGTATTACACTATTTATCTGAACTATATTACACTATTTATCTGAGCACTGTATTACACTATTTATCTGAACTATATTACACTATTTATCTGAGCACAGTATTACACTATTTATCTCAGCAATATATTACACTATTTATCTGATCACTGTATTACACTATTTATCTGAGAACTGTATTACACTATTTATCTGAGCACTGTATTACAGTATTTATCTGAGCACTGTATTACACTATTTACCTGAGCACTATATTACACTATTTATCTGAGCACTGTATTACACTATTTATCTGAGCACTATATTACACTATTTATCTGAGCACTATATTACACTATTTATCTGAGCACTGTATTACACTATTTATCTGAGCACTGTATTACACTATTTACCTGAGCACTATATTACACTATTTATCTGAGCACTATATTACACTATTTATCTGAACTATATTACACTATTTATCTGAACTATATTACACTATTTATCTGAGCGCTGTATTACACAATTTATCTCAGCAATATATTACACTATTTATCTGATCACTGTATTACACTATTTATCTGAACTATATTACTCTATTTATCTGAGCACTGTATTACACTATTTATCTGAACTATATTACACTATTTATCTGAGCACTGTATTACACTATTTATCTGAACTATATTACACTATTTATCTGAGCACAGTATTACACTATTTATCTCAGCAATATATTACACTATTTATCTGATCACTGTATTACACTATTTATCTGAGCACTGTATTACACTATTTATCTGAGCACTGTATTACAGTATTTATCTGAGCACTGTATTACACTATTTACC
Organism: Rhinoderma darwinii; assembly: GCF_050947455.1. Lineage (NCBI taxonomy): Eukaryota > Metazoa > Chordata > Amphibia > Anura > Rhinodermatidae > Rhinoderma > Rhinoderma darwinii. The sequence goes on along the minus strand of NC_134690.1, from coordinate 54,496,172 downwards.
TGAGCACTATATTACACTATTTATCTGAGCACTGTATTACACTATTTATCTGAGCACTATATTACACTATTTATCTGAGCACTATATTACACTATTTATCTGAGCACTGTATTACACTATTTATCTGAGCACTGTATTACACTATTTACCTGAGCACTATATTACACTATTTATCTGAGCACTGTATTACACTATTTATCTGAGCACTATATTACACTATTTATCTGAGCACTATATTACACTATTTATCTGAGCACTATATTACACTATTTATCTGAGCACTACATTACACTATTTATCTGAGCACTGTATTACAATATTTATCTGAGCACTATATTACACTATTTTTCTGAGCACTATATTACACTATTTATCTGAGCACTGTATTAGTTTATCTGAGCACTATATTACACTCTTTATCTGAGCACTATATTACACTATTTACCTGAGCACTATATTACACTATTTATCTGAGCACTGTATTACACTATTTATCTGAGCACTGTATTACATTATTTATCTGAGCACTATATTACACTATTTACCTGAGCACTGTATTAGTTTATCTGAGCACTATATTACACTCTTTATCTGAGCACTATATTACACTATTTACCTGAGCACTATATTACACTATTTATCTGAGCACTGTATTACACTATTTATCTGAGCACTGTATTACATTATTTATCTGAGCACTATATTACACTATTTACCTGAGCACTGTATTACACTATTTATCTGAGCACTATATTACACTATTTATCTGAGCACTGTATTACACTATTTATCTGAGCACTGTATTACACTATTTATCTGAGCACTGTATTACACTATTTATCTGAGCACTGTATTACACTATTTATCTGAGCACTGTATTACACTATTTATCTGAGCACTGTATTACACTATTTATCTGAGCACTGTGTTACACTATTTGTCTGAGCACTATATTACACTATTTATCTGAGCACTATATTACACTATTTATCTGAGCACTATATTACACTATTTATCTGAGCACCATATTACACTATTTATCTGAGCACTATATTACACTATTTATCTGAGTACTGTATTACACTATTTATCTGAGCACTGTGTTACACTATTTATCTGAGCACTATATTACACTATTTATCTGAGCACTATATTACACTATTTATCTGAGCACTGTATTACACTATTTATCTGAGCACTATATTACACTATTTATCTGAGCACTGTATTACACTATTTATCTGAGCACTGTGTTACACTATTTATCTGAGCACTATATTACACTATTTATCTGAGCACTATATTACACTATTTATCTGAGCACTGTATTACACTATTTATCTGAGCACTATATTACACTATTTATCTGAGCACTGTGTTACACTATTTATCTGAGCATTGTATTAGTTTATCTGAGCACTATATTACACTATTTATCTGAGCACTGTATTATACTATTTATCTGAGCATTGTATTAGTTTATATGAGCATTATATTACACTATTTATCTGAGCACTGTATTACACTATTTATCTGAGCACTGTATTACACTATTTTACTGAGCACTGTATTACACTATTTATCTGAGCACTGTATTACACTATTTATCTGAGCACTGTGTTACACTATTTGTCTGAGCACTATATTACACTATTTATCTGAGCACTATATTACACTATTTATCTGAGCACTATATTACACTATTTATCTGAGCACCATATTACACTATTTATCTGAGCACTATATTACACTATTTATCTGAGTACTATATTACACTATTTATCTGAGCACTGTATTACACTATTTATCTGAGCACTGTGTTACACTATTTATCTGAGCACTATATTACACTATTTATCTGAGCACTATATTACACTATTTATCTGAGCACTGTATTACACTATTTATCTGAGCACTATATTACACTATTTATCTGAGCACTGTGTTACACTATTTATCTGAGCATTGTATTAGTTTATCTGAGCACTATATTACACTATTTATCTGAGCACTGTATTATACTATTTATCTGAGCATTGTATTAGTTTATATGAGCATTATATTACACTATTTATCTGAGCACTATATTACACTATTTATCTGAGCGCTGTATTACACTATTTATCTGAGCACTATATTACACTATTTATCTGAGCACTGTATAACACTATTTATCTGAGCACTATATTACACTATTTATCTGAGCACTGTATTACACTATTTATCTGAGCACTGTATTACACTATTTATCTGAGCACTGTATTACACTATTTATCTGAGCACTGTATTACACTATTTATCTGAGCACTGTGTTACACTATTTGTCTGAGCACTATATTACACTATTTATCTGAGCACTATATTACACTATTTATCTGAACACTATATTACACTATTTATCTGAGCACCATATTACACTATTTATCTGAGCACTATATTACACTATTTATCTGAGTACTATATTACACTATTTATCTGAGCACTGTATTACACTAATTATCTGAGCACTGTGTTACACTATTTATCTGAGCACTATATTACACTATTTATCTGAGCACTATATTACACTATTTATCTGAGCACTGTATTACACTATTTATCTGAGCACTATATTACACTATTTATCTGAGCACTGTGTTACACTATTTATCTGAGCATTGTATTAGTTTATCTGAGCACTATATTACACTATTTATCTGAGCACTGTATTATACTATTTATCTGAGCATTGTATTAGTTTATATGAGCATTATATTACACTATTTATCTGAGCACTATATTACACTATTTATCTGAGCGCTGTATTACACTATTTATCTGAGCACTATATTACACTATTTATCTGAGCACTGTATAACACTATTTATCTGAGCACTATATTACACTATTTATCTGAGCACTGTATTACACTATTTATCTGAGCACTGTATTACACTATTTATCTGAGCACTGTATTACACTATTTATCTGAGCACTGTATTACACTATTTATCTGAGCACTGTGTTACACTATTTGTCTGAGCACTATATTACACTATTTATCTGAGCACTATATTACACTATTTATCTGAGCACTATATTAAACTATTTATCTGAGCGCTGTATTACACAATTTATCTCAGCAATATATTACACTATTTATCTGATCACTGTATTACACTATTTATCTGAACTATATTACACTATTTATCTGAGCACTGTATTACACTATTTATCTGAACTATATTACACTATTTATCTGAGCACTGTATTACACTATTTATCTGAACTATATTACACTATTTATCTGAGCACTATATTACACTATTTATCTGAGCACTATATTACACTATTTATCTGAGCACTGTATTACACTATTTATCTGAGCACTATATTACACAATTTATCTGAGCACTGTGTTACACTATTTATCTGAGCATTGTATTAGTTTATCTGAGCACTATATTACACTATTTATCTGAGCACTGTATTATACTATTTATCTGAGCATTGTATTAGTTTATATGAGCATTATATTACACTATTTATCTGAGCACTGTATTACACTATTTATCTGAGCACTGTATTACACTATTTATCTGAGCACTGTATTACACTATTTATCTGAGCACTGTATTACACTATTTATCTGAGCACTGTGTTACACTATTTGTCTGAGCACTATATTACACTATTTATCTGAGCACTATATTACACTATTTATCTGAGCACTATATTACACTATTTATCTGAGCACCATATTACACTATTTATCTGAGCACTATATTACACTATTTATCTGAGTACTATATTACACTATTTATCTGAGCACTGTATTACACTATTTATCTGAGCACTGTGTTACACTATTTATCTGAGCACTATATTACACTATTTATCTGAGCACTATATTACACTATTTATCTGAGCACTGTATTACACTATTTATCTGAGCACTATATTACACTATTTATCTGAGCACTGTGTTACACTATTTATCTGAGCATTGTATTAGTTTATCTGAGCACTATATTACACTATTTATCTGAGCACTGTATTATACTATTTATCTGAGCATTGTATTAGTTTATATGAGCATTATATTACACTATTTATCTGAGCACTATATTACACTATTTATCTGAGCGCTGTATTACACTATTTATCTGAGCACTATATTACACTATTTATCTGAGCACTGTATAACACTATTTATCTGAGCACTATATTACACTATTTATCTGAGCACTGTATTACACTATTTATCTGAGCACTGTATTACACTATTTATCTGAGCACTGTATTACACTATTTATCTGAGCACTGTATTACACTATTTATCTGAGCACTGTGTTACACTATTTGTCTGAGCACTATATTACACTATTTATCTGAGCACTATATTACACTATTTATCTGAGCACTATATTACACTATTTATCTGAGCACCATATTACACTATTTATCTGAGCACTATATTACACTATTTATCTGAGTACTATATTACACTATTTATCTGAGCACTGTATTACACTAATTATCTGAGCACTGTGTTACACTATTTATCTGAGCACTATATTACACTATTTATCTGAGCACTATATTACACTATTTATTTGAGCACTGTATTACACTATTTATCTGAGCACTATATTACACTATTTATCTGAGCACTGTGTTACACTATTTATCTGAGCATTGTATTAGTTTATCTGAGCACTATATTACACTATTTATCTGAGCACTGTATTATACTATTTATCTGAGCATTGTATTAGTTTATATGAGCATTATATTACACTATTTATCTGAGCACTATATTACACTATTTATCTGAGCGCTGTATTACACTATTTATCTGAGCACTATATAACACTATTTATCTGAGCACTGTATAACACTATTTATCTGAGCACTATATTACACTATTTATCTGAGCACTGTATTACACTATTTATCTGAGCACTGTATTACACTATTTATCTGAGCACTGTATTACACTATTTATCTGAGCACTGTATTACACTATTTATCTGAGCACTGTGTTACACTATTTGTCTGAGCACTATATTACACTATTTATCTGAGCACTATATTACACTATTTATCTGAGCACTATATTACACTATTTATCTGAGCGCTGTATTACACAATTTATCTCAGCAATATATTACACTATTTATCTGATCACTGTATTACACTATTTATCTGAACTATATTACACTATTTATCTGAGCACTGTATTACACTATTTATCTGAACTATATTACACTATTTATCTGAGCACTGTATTACACTATTTATCTGAACTATATTACACTATTTATCTGAGCACAGTATTACACTATTTATCTCAGCAATATATTACACTATTTATCTGATCACTGTATTACACTATTTATCTGAGCACTGTATTACACTATTTATCTGAGCACTGTATTACAGTATTTATCTGAGCACTGTATTACACTATTTACCTGAGCACTATATTACACTATTTATCTGGGCACTGTATTACACTATTTATCTGAGCACTATATTACACTATTTATCTGAGCACTATATTACACTATTTATCTGAGCACTGTATTACACTATTTATCTGAGCACTGTATTACACTATTTACCTGTGCACTATATTACACTATTTATCTGAGCACTGTATTACACTATTTATCTGAGCACTATATTACACTATTTATCTGAGCACTATATTACACTATTTATCTTGGCACTATATTACACTATTTATCTGAGCACTACATTACACTATTTATCTGAGCACTGTATTACAATATTTATCTGAGCACTATATTACACTATTTTTCTGAGCACTATATTACACTATTTATCTGAGCACTGTATTAGTTTATCTGAGCACTATATTACACTCTTTATCTGAGCACTATATTACACTATTTACCTGAGCACTATATTACACTATTTATCTGAGCACTGTATTACACTATTTATCTGAGCACTGTATTACATTATTTATCTGAGCACTATATTACACTATTTACCTGAGCACTGTATTAGTTTATCTGAGCACTATATTACACTCTTTATCTGAGCACTATATTACACTATTTACCTGAGCACTATATTACACTATTTATCTGAGCACTGTATTACACTATTTATCTGAGCACTGTATTACATTATTTATCTGAGCACTGTATTACACTATTTACCTGAGCACTGTATTACACTATTTACCTGAGCACTATATTACACTATTTATCTGAGCACTATATTACACTATTTATCTGAGCACTGTATTACACTATTTATCTGAGCACTGTATTACACTATTTATCTGAGCACTGTATTACACTATTTATCTGAGCACTGTATTAGGGCATGACCACACATGGCGGAATTCCTCCGCAACTGTCCGCATCAATGCCGCACCTAATCCGGGTTGCGGATTACGGCTGCGGATCTGCACAAAATGTGCAGAAAATTGATGCGGACTAGCTGCTGCGGACTGCGGGAAAAGTGCTTCCCTTCTCCCTATCAGTGCAGGATAGAGAGAAGGGACAGCACTTTCCCTAGTGAAAGTAAAAGAAATTCATACTTACCGCCCGTTGTCTTTATGACGCGTCCCTCCTTCGGCATCCAGCCCGACCTCCCTGGATGACGCGCCAGTCCATGTGACCGCTGCAGCCTGTGCTTGGCCTGTGATTGGCTGCAGCCGTCACTTACACTGAAACGTCATCCTGGGAGGCCGGACTGGAGACAGAAACAGGGAGTTCTCGGTAAGTACGAACTTCATTTTTTTTTACAGATACATGTATATTGGGATCGGTAGTCACTGTCCCGGGTGCAGAAACAGTTACTGCCGATCGCTTAACTCTTTCAGCACCCTGGACAGTGACTATTTACTGACGTCTCCTAGCAACGCTCCCGTCATTACGGGAGCCCCATTGACTTCCTCAGTCTGGCTGTAGACCTAGAAATACATAGGTCCAGCCAGAATGAAGAAATGTCAAGTTAAAAAAGCAAGACGCATCCGCAGCACACATGACATGTGCATGACAGCTGCGGACTTCATTGCGGAACTTTGAATCTCCATTGAAGTCAATGGAGAAATTCCGCCATGAGTCCGCCACTGCTCCGCAACAGACAGAGCATGCTGCGGACACCAAATTCCGCTCCGCAGCCTATGCTCCGCAGCGGAATTGTACGCATCGTGTAAACGAACACTGCTAAATTAAAGTGAAAGTCAATGGAGAAACGGCTCCGCTGCGGATTAACGCTGCGGAGTGTCCGCAGCGGAATTTAAGTGAAATTCCGCCATGTGTGAACCCGCCCTAACACTATTTATCTGAGCACTGTGTTACACTATTTGTCTGAGCACTATATTACACTATTTATCTGAGCACTATATTACACTATTTATCTGAGCACTATATTACACTATTTATCTGAGCACCATATTACACTATTTATCTGAGCACTATATTACACTATTTATCTGAGTACTATATTACACTATTTATCTGAGCACTGTATTACACTATTTATCTGAGCACTGTGTTACACTATTTATCTGAGCACTATATTACACTATTTATCTGAGCACTATATTACACTATTTATCTGAGCACTGTATTACACTATTTATCTGAGCACTATATTACACTATTTATCTGAGCACTGTGTTACACTATTTATCTGAGCATTGTATTAGTTTATCTGAGCACTATATTACACTATTTATCTGAGCACTGTATTATACTATTTATCTGAGCATTGTATTAGTTTATATGAGCATTATATTACACTATTTATCTGAGCACTGTATTACACTATTTATCTGAGCACTGTATTACACTATTTATCTGAGCACTGTATTACACTATTTATCTGAGCACTGTATTACACTATTTATCTGAGCACTGTGTTAGGGCGGGTTCACACATAGCGGAATTTCACTTAAATTCCGCTGCGGACACTCCGCAGCGTTAATCCGCAGCGGAGCCGTTTCTCCATTGACTTTCACTTTAATTTAGCAGTGTTCGTTTACACGATGCGTACAATTCCGCTGCGGAGCATAGGCTGCGGAGCGGAATTTGGTGTCCGCAGCATGCTCTGTCTGTTGCGGAGCAGTGGCGGACTGGTTGCGGACTCATGGCGGAATTTCTCCATTGACTTCAATGGAGAGTCAAAATTCCGCAATGAAGTCCGCAGATCTTATGTGTGCTGCGGAGCGTATTGTTTTTACTACCATGACATTTCTTCATTCTGGCTGGACCTATGTATTTCTAGGTCTACAGCCAGACTGAGGAAGTCAATGGGGCTCCCGTAATGACGGGAGCGTTGCTAGGAGACGTCTGTAAATAGTCACTGTCCAGGGTGCTGAAAGAGTTACGCGATCGGCAGTAACTGTTTCTGCACCCGGGACAGTGACTACCGATCTCAATATACATGTATCTGTAAAAAAACATATAAGTTCATACTTACCAAGAACTACCTGCGTCTGTCTCCAGTCCGGCCTCCCAGGATGACGTTTCAGTGTAAGTGACGGCTGCAGCCAATCACAGGCCAAGCACAGGCTGCAGCGGTCACATGGACTGGAGCGTCATCCAGGGAGGTCGGGCCGGATGCCGAAAGAGGGACGCGTCACCAAGACAACGGGCGGTAAGTATGAATTTCTTTGACTTTCACTAGGGAAAGTGCTGTCCCTTCTCTCTATCCTGCACTGAATAGGGAGAAGAGAAGCACTTTTCCTGCAGTCCGCAGCGGCCAGTCCGCATCAATTTTCTGCACATTTTGTGCAGATCCGCTGCAGAATCTGCAACGCAGATTCTGTGCGGCATTGATGCGGACAGTTGCGGAGGAATTCCGCCATGTGTGGTCATGCCCTTACACTATTTGTCTGAGCACTATATTACACTATTTATCTGAGCACTATATTACACTATTTATCTGAGCACTATATTACACTATTTATCTGAGCACCATATTACACTATTTATCTGAGCACTATATTACACTATTTATCTGAGTACTATATTACACTATTTATCTGAGCACTGTATTACACTATTTATCTGAGCACTGTGTTACATTATTTATCTGAGCACTATATTACACTATTTATCTGAGCACTATATTACACTATTTATCTGAGCACTGTATTACACTATTTATCTGAGCACTATATTACACTATTTATCTGAGCACTGTGTTACACTATTTATCTGAGCATTGTATTAGTTTATCTGAGCACTATATTACACTATTTATCTGAGCACTGTATTATACTATTTATCTGAGCATTGTATTAGTTTATATGAGCATTATATTACACTATTTATCTGAGCACTATATTACACTATTTATCTGAGCGCTGTATTACACTATTTATCTGAGCACTATATTACACTATTTATCTGAGCACTGTATAACACTATTTATCTGAGCACTATATTACACTATTTATCTGAGCACTGTATTACACTATTTATCTGAGCACTGTATTACACTATTTATCTGAGCACTGTATTACACTATTTATCTGAGCACTGTATTACACTATTTATCTGAGCACTATATTACACTATTTATCTGAGCACTGTATTACACTATTTATCTGAGCGCTGTATTACACTATTTATCTGAGCACTATATTACACTATTTATCTGAGCGCTGTATTACACTATTTATCTGAGCACTATATTACACTATTTATCTGAGCACTGTATTACACTATTTATCTGAGCACTATATTACACTATTTATCTGAGCACTATATTACACTATTTATCTGAGCACTATATTACACTATTTATCTGAGCACTATATGACACTATTTATCTGAGCACTGTATTACACTATTTATCTGAGCACTGTATTACACTATTTATCTGAGCACTGTTTTACAGTATTTATCTGAGCACTGTATTACACTATTTAGCTGAGCACTATATTACACTATTTATCTGAGCACTGTATTACACTATTTATCTGAGCACTATATTACACTATTTATCTGAGCACTATATTACACTATTTATCTGAGCACTGTATTACACTATTTATCTGAGCACTGTATTACACTATTTACCTGAGCACTATATTACACTATTTATCTGAGCACTATATTACACTATTTATCTGAACTATATTACACTATTTATCTGAACTATATTACACTATTTATCTGAGCGCTGTATTACACAATTTATCTCAGCAATATATTACACTATTTATCTGATCACTGTATTACACTATTTATCTGAACTATATTACTCTATTTATCTGAGCACTGTATTACACTATTTATCTGAACTATATTACACTATTTATCTGAGCACTGTATTACACTATTTATCTCAGCAATATATTACACTATTTATCTGATCACTGTATTACACTATTTATCTGAGCACTGTATTACACTATTTATCTGAGCACTGTATTACAGTATTTATCTGAGCACTGTATTACACTATTTACCTGAGCACTATATTACACTATTTATCTGAGCACTGTATTACACTATTTATCTGAGCACTATATTACACTATTTATCTGAGCACTATATTACACTATTTATCTGAGCACTGTATTACACTATTTATCTGAGCACTGTATTACACTATTTACCTGAGCACTATATTACACTATTTATCTGAGCACTGTATTACACTATTTATCTGAGCACTATATTACACTATTTATCTGAGCACTATATTATACTATTTATCTGAGCACTATATTACACTATTTATCTGAGCACTACATTACACTATTTATCTGAGCACTGTATTACAATATTTATCTGAGCACTATATTACACTATTTTTCTGAGCACTATATTACACTATTTATCTGAGCACTGTATTAGTTTATCTGAGCACTATATTACACTCTTTATCTGAGCACTATATTACACTATTTACCTGAGCACTATATTACACTATTTATCTGAGCACTGTATTACACTATTTATCTGAGCACTGTATTACATTATTTATCTGAGCACTATATTACACTATTTACCTGAGCACTGTATTAGTTTATCTGAGCACTATATTACACTATTTATCTGAGCACTGTATTACACTATTTATCTGAGCACTATATTACACTATTTATCTGAGCACTATATTACACTATTTATCTGAGCACTATATTACACTATTTATCTGAGCACTACATTACACTATTTATCTGAGCACTGTATTACAATATTTATCTGAGCACTATATTACACTATTTTTCTGAGCACTATATTACACTATTTATCTGAGCACTGTATTAGTTTATCTGAGCACTATATTACACTCTTTATCTGAGCACTATATTACACTATTTACCTGAGCACTATATTACACTATTTATCTGAGCACTGTATTACACTATTTATCAGAGCACTGTATTACATTATTTATCTGAGCACTATATTACACTATTTACCTGAGCACTGTATTACACTATTTACCTGAGCACTATATTACACTATTTATCTGAGCACTATATTACACTATTTATCTGAGCACTGTATTACACTATTTATCTGAGCACTGTATTACACTATTTATCTGAGCACTGTATTACACTATTTATCTGAGCACTGTATTACACTATTTATCTGAGCACTGTGTTACACTATTTGTCTGAGCACTATATTACACTATTTATCTGAGCACTATATTACACTATTTATCTGAGCACTATATTACACTATTTATCTGAGCACCATATTACACTATTTATCTGAGCACTATATTACACTATTTATCTGAGTACTATATTACACTATTTATCTGAGCACTGTATTACACTATTTATCTGAGCACTGTGTTACACTATTTATCTGAGCACTATATTACACTATTTATCTGAGCACTATATTACACTATTTATCTGAGCACTATATTACACTATTTATCTGAGCACTGTATTACACTATTTATCTGAGCACTATATTACACTATTTATCTGAGCACTGTGTTACACTATTTATCTGAGCATTGTATTAGTTTATCTGAGCACTATATTACACTATTTATCTGAGCACTGTATTATACTATTTATCTGAGCATTGTATTAGTTTATCTGAGCATTATATTACACTATTTATCTGAGCACTATATTACACTATTTATCTGAGCGCTGTATTACACTATTTATCTGAGCACTATATTACACTATTTATCTGAGCACTGTATAACACTATTTATCTGAGCACTATATTACACTATTTATCTGAGCACTGTATTACACTATTTATCTGAGCACTGTATTACACTATTTATCTGAGCACTGTATTACACTATTTATCTGAGCACTATATTACACTATTTATCTGAACTATATGACACTATTTATCTGAGCACTGTATTACACTATTTATCTGAGCACTATATTACACTATTTATCTGAGAACTGTATTACACTATTTATCTGAGCACTATATTACACTATTTATGTGAGTCCTGTATTAGGCTGGGTTCACACGTGGCGGAATTTCACTTAAATTCCGCTGCGGACACTCCGCAGCGTTAATCCGCAGCGGAGCCGTTTGTCCATTGACTTACACTTTAATTTAGCAGTGTTCGTTTAGACGAGGCGTAAAATTCCGCTGCGGAGCATAGGCTGTGGAGCGGAATTTGGTGTCCGCAGCATGCTCTGTCTGTTGCGGAGCAGTGGCGGACTCATGGCGGAATTTCTCCATTGACTTCAATGGAGATTCTAAGTTCCGCAATGAAGTCCGCAGCTGTCATGCACATGTCATGTGTGCTGCGGATGCGTCTTGCTTTTTTAACTTGACATTTCTTCATTCTGGCTGGACCTATGTATTTCTAGGTCTACAGCCAGACTGAGGAAGTCAATGGGGCTCCCGTAATGACGGGAGCGTTGCTAGGAGACGTCAGTAAATAGTCACTGTCCAGGGTGCTGAAAGAGTTAAGCGATCGGCAGTAACTGTTTCTGCACCCGGGACAGTGACTACCGATCCCAATATACATGTATCTGTAAAAAAAAATGAAGTTCGTACTTACCGAGAACTCCCTGCTTCTGTCTCCAGTCCGGCCTCCCAGGATGACGTTTCAGTCTAAGTGACGGCTGCAGCCAATCACAGGCTAATAACAGGCTGCAGCAGTCACATGGACTGCCGCGTCATCCAGGGAGGTCGGGCTGGATGCCGAAAGAGGGACGCGTCACCAAGACAACGGCCGGTAAGTATGAAATTCGTTTACTTTCACTAGGGAAAGTGCTGTCCCTTCTCTCTATCCTGCACTAATAGGGAAAAGGGAAGCACTTTTCCCGCAGTCCGCAGCAGCTAGTCCGCATCAATTTTCTGCACATTTTGTGCAGATCCGCAGCCGTAATCCGCAACACGGATTAGGTGCGGCATTGATGCGGACAGTTGCGGAGGAAATCCGCCACGTGTGGTCATGCCCTTACACTATTTATCTGAGCACTATATTACACTATTTACCTGAGCACTATATTACACTATTTATCTGAACTATATTACACTATTTATCTGAGCACTATATTACACTATTTATCTGAGCACTGTATTACACTATTTATCTGAACTATATTACACTATTTATCTGAGCACTATATTACACTATTTACCTGAGCACTGTATTAGTTTATCTGAGCACTATATTACACTATTTATCTGAGCACTATATTACACAATTTATCTCAGCAATATATTACACTATTTATCTGAGCACTGTATTACACTATTTATCTGAGCACTATATTACACTATTTATCTGAACTATATTACACTGTTTATCTGAACTATATTACACTATTTATATGAGCGCTGTATTACACAATTTATCTCAGCAATATATTACACTATTTATCTGAACACTGTATTACACTATTTATCTGAACTATATTACACTATTTATCTGAGCACTGTATTACACTATTTATCTGAACTATATTACACTATTTATCTGAGCACTGTATTACACTATTTATCTGAACTATATTACACTATTTATCTGAGCACAGTATTACTTTATTTATCTCAGCAATATATTACACTATTTATCTGATCACTGTATTACACTGTTTATCTCAGCACTGTATTACACTATTTATCTGAGCACTGTATTACAGTATTTATCTGAGTACTGTATTACACTAATTATCTGAGCACTATATTACACTATTTATCTGAGCACTATATTACACTATTTATCTGAGCACTGTATTACACTATTTATCTGAGCACCATATTACACTATTTATCTGAGCACTGTATTACACTATTTATCTGAGCACTGTATTACACTAATGATCTGAGCACTATATTACACTATTTATCTGAGCACTATATTACACTATTTATCTGAGCACTGTATTACACTATTTACCTGAGCACTATATTACACTATTTATCTAAGCACTGTATTACACTATTTATCTGAGCACTATATTACACTATTTATCTGAGCACTATATTACATTATTTATCTGAGCACTATATTACTCTATTTATCTGAGCACTACATTACACTATTTATCTGAGCACTGTATTACAATATTTATCTGAGCACTATATTACACTATTTTTCTGAGCACTATATTACACTATTTATCTGGGCACTGTATTACACTATTTATCTGAGCACTGTATTAGTTTATCTGAGCACTATATTACACTCTTTATCTGAGCACTATATTACACTATTTACCTGAGCACTATATTACACTATTTATCTGAGCACTGTATTACACTATTTATCTGAGCACTGTATTACATTATTTATCTGAGCACTATATTACACTATTTACCTGAGCACTGTATTACACTATTTATCTGAGCACTATATTACACTATTTATCTGAGCACTGTATTACACTATTTATCTGAGCACTATATTACACTATTTATCTGAGCACTGTATTACACTATTTATCTGAGCGCTGTATTACACTATTTATCTGAGCACTATATTACACTATTTATCTGAGCGCTGTATTACACTATTTATCTGAGCACTATATTACACTATTTATCTGAGCACTGTATTACACTATTTACCTGAGCACTATATTACACTATTTATCTGAGCACTATATTACACTATTTATCTGAGCACTGTATTACACTATTTATCTGAGCACTGTATTACACTATTTATCTGAGCACTGTATTACACTATTTATCTGAGCACTGTATTACACTATTTATCTGGGCACTGTGTTACACTATTTATCTGAGCACTATATTACACTATTTATCTGAGCACTATATTACACTATTTATCTGAGCACTGTATTACACTATTTATCTGAGCACTATATTACACTATTTATCTGAGCACTATATTACACTATTTATCTGAGCACTGTATTACACTATTTATCTGAGCACTATATTACACTATTTATCTGAGCACTATATTACACTATTTACCTGAGCACTGTATTACACTATTTAGCTGAGCACTATATTACACTATTTATCTGAGCACTGTATTACATTGTTTATCTGAGCACTATATTACACTATTTATCTGAGCACTGTATTACAATATTTATCTGAGCACTATATTACACTATTTTTCTGAGCACTATATTACACTATTTATCTGGGCACTGTATTACACTATTTATCTGAGCACTGTATTAGTTTATCTGAGCACTATATTACACTCTTTATCTGAGCACTATATTACACTATTTATCTGAGCACTGTATTACAATATTTATCTGAGCACTGTATTACACTATTTACCTGAGCACTATATTACACTATTTATCTGAGCACTGTATTACACTATTTACCTGAGCACTATATTACACTATTTATCTGAGCACTGTGTTACACTATTTATCTGAGCACTATATTACACTATTTATCTGAGCAATATATTACACTATTTACCTGAGCACTATATTACACTATTTACCTGAGCACTATATTACACTATTTATCTGAGCACTGTATTACAATATTTATCTGAGCACTGTATTACACTATTTACCTGAGCACTATATTACACTCTTTATCTGAGCACTATATTACACTATTTACCTGAGCACTATATTACACTATTTATCTGAGCACTGTATTACACTATTTATCTGAGCACTGTATTAGTTTATCTGAGCACTATATTACACTCTTTATCTGAGCACTATATTACACTATTTATCTGAGCACTGTATTACAATATTTATCTGAGCACTGTATTACACTATTTACCTGAGAACTATATTACACTATTTATCTGAGCACTGTATTACACTATTTATCTGAGCACTGTATTACATTATTTATCTGAGCACTATATTACACTATTTACCTGAGCACTGTATTACACTATTTATCTGAGCACTATATTACACTATTTATCTGAGCACTGTATTACACTATTTATCTGAGCACTATATTACACTATTTATCTGAGCACTGTATTACACTATTTATCTGAGCGCTGTATTACACTATTTATCTGAGCACTATATTACACTATTTATCTGAGCGCTGTATTACACTATTTATCTGAGCACTATATTACACTATTTATCTGAGCACTGTATTACTCTATTTACCTGAGCACTATATTACACTATTTATCTGAGCACTATATTACACTATTTATCTGAGCACTGTATTACACTATTTATCTGAGCACTGTATTACACTATTTATCTGAGCACTGTATTACACTATTTATCTGAGCACTGTATTACACTATTTATCTGGGCACTGTGTTACACTATTTATCTGAGCACTATATTACACTATTTATCTGAGCACTATATTACACTATTTATCTGAGCACTGTATTACACTATTTATCTGAGTACTATATTACACTATTTATCTGAGCACTATATTACACTATTTATCTGAGCACTGTATTACACTATTTATCTGAGCACTATATTACACTATTTATCTGAGCACTATATTACACTATTTACCTGAGCACTGTATTACACTATTTATCTGAGCACTATATTACACTATTTATCTGAGCACTGTATTACATTGTTTATCTGAGCACTATATTACACTATTTATCTGAGCACTGTATTACAATATTTATCTGAGCACTATATTACACTATTTTTCTGAGCACTATATTACACTATTTATCTGGGCACTGTATTACACTATTTATCTGAGCACTGTATTAGTTTATCTGAGAACTATATTACACTCTTTATCTGAGCACTATATTACACTATTTATCTGAGCACTGTATTACAATATTTATCTGAGCACTGTATTACACTATTTACCTGAGCACTATATTACACTATTTATCTGAGCACTGTATTACACTATTTACCTGAGCACTATATTACACTATTTATCTGAGCACTGTGTTACACTATTTATCTGAGCACTATATTACACTATTTATCTGAGCAATATATTACACTATTTACCTGAGCACTATATTACACTATTTACCTGAGCACTATATTACACTATTTATCTGAGCACTATATTACACTATTTATCTGAGCACTATATGACACTATTTATCTGAGCACTATATGACACTATTTATCTGAGCACTATATTACACTATTTATCTGAGCACTATATTACACTATTTATCTGAGCACTATATGACACTATTTATCTGAGCACTATATTACACTATTTATCTGAGCACTATATTACACTATCCGAGCACTATATGACACTATTTATCTGAGCACTATATGACACTATTTATCTGAGCACTATATTACACTATTTATCTGAGCACTATATTACACTATCCGAGCACTATATGACACTATTTATCTGAGTGCTGTATTCGTTTATCTGGGCACTATATTACACTATTTATCTGAGCACTATATTACACTATCCGAGCACTATATGACACTATTTATCTGAGCGCTTTATTCATTTATCTGAGCACTATATTACACCATTTATCTGAGCACCATATTACACTATCCGAGCACTATATGACACTATTTATCTGAGCACTGTAATCGTTTATCTGAGCACTATATTACACTAGATTTTGGAGCACTATATTACACTATTTATCTGAGCACTATATTACACTATTTATCTGAGCACTATATTACACTATTTATCTGAGCACTATATTACACTATTTATCTGAGCACTATATTACAATATTAATCTGAGCACTGTATTACATTATTTATCTAAGCACTATATTACACTATTTACCTGAGCACTGTATTACAATATTTATCTGAGCACTATATTACACTATTTATCTGAGCACTATATTACACTATTTATCTGAGCACTGTATTACACTATTTATCTGAGCACTGTATTACACTATTTATCTGAGCACTATATTACACTATTTATCTGAGCACTATATTACACTATTTATCTGAGCACTATATTACACTATTTATCTGCGCACCGTATTACACTATTTATCTGAGCACTGTATTACACTATTTATCTGAGCACTATATTACACTATTTATCTGAGCACTGTATTACACTATTTATTTGAGCACTGTATTACACTATTTATCTGAGCACTATATTACACTATTTATCTGAGCACTATATTACACTTTTTATCTGAGGACTGTATTACACTATTTACCTGATCACTATATTACACTATTTATCTGAGCACTTAATTACACTATCCGAGCACTATATTACACTATTTATCTGTGCACTGTATTACACTATTTATCTGAGCATTGTATTAGTTTATCTGAGCACTATATTACACTATTTATCTGAGCACTGTATTACACTATTTATCTTAGCACTATATTACACTATTTATCTGAGCACTATATTACACTATTTATCTGATCACTGTATTACACTATTTATCTGAGCACTATATTACACTATTTATCTGAGCACTGTATTACACTATTTATCTGAGCACTGTATTACACTATTTATCTTAGCACTATATTACACTATTTATCTGAGCACTATATTACACTATTTATCTGATCACTGTATTACACTATTTATCTGAGCACTATATTACACTATTTATCTGAGCACTGTATTACACTATTTATCTGAGCACTATATTATACTATTTATCTGAGCACTATATTACACTATTTATCTGAGCACTGTATTACACTATTTATCTGAGCACTATATTACACTATTTATCTGAGCACTATATGACATAATTTATCTGAGCACTATATTACACTATTTACCTGAGCTCTGTATTACACTATTTATCTGAGCACTGTATTACACTATTTATCTGAGCACTGTATTACACTATTTATCTGAGCACTGTATTACACTATTTATCTGAGCACTATATTACACTATTTATCTGAGCACTGTATTACACTATTTATCTGAGCACTGTATTACACTATTTATCTGAGCACTGTATTACACTATTTATCTGAGCACTGTATTACACTATTTATCTGAGCACTGTATTACACTATTTATCTGAGCACTATATTACACTATTTATCTGAGCACTGTATTACACTATTTATCTGAGCACTGTATTACACTATTTATCTGAGCACTGTATTACACTATTTATCTGAGCACTGTATTACACTATTTATCTGAGCACTGTATTACACTATTTATCTGAGCACTATATTACACTATTTATCTGAGCACTGTATTACACTATTTATCTGAGCACTGTATTACACTATTTATCTGAGCACTGTATTACACTATTTATCTGAGCACTGTATTACACTATTTATCTGAGCACTATATTACACTATTTATCTGAGCACTGTATTACACTATTTATCTGAGCACTGTATTACACTATTTATCTGAGCACTGTATTACACTATTTATCTGAGCACTGTATTACACTATTTATCTGAGCACTGTATTACACTATTTATCTGAGCACTATATTACACTATTTATCTGAGCACTATATTACACTATTTATCTGAGCACTGTATTACACTATTTATCTGAGCACCGTGTTACACTATTTATCTGAGCAGTATATTACACTATTTATCTGAGCACTATATTACACTATTTATCTGAGCACTGTATTACACTATTTATCTGAGCACTGTATTACACTATTTATCTTAGTACTATATTACACTATTTATCTGAGCACTGTGTTACACTATTTATCTGAGCACCGTATTACACTATTTATCTGAGCACTATATTACACTATTTATCTGAGCACTGTGTTACACTATTTATCTGAGCACTATATTACACTATTTATCTGAGAACTATATTACACTATTTATCTGAGCACTGTATTACACTATTTATCTGAGCACTATATTACACTATTTATGTGAGTCCTGTATTACAGTTTATCTGACCACTATATTAACTGGTGAATAATGTTTTTTGTTGTTTTTTTTAAATAAATTTTCCTGTAGCTAGTTTCATTTATTTAACTATTGGACAACCTCTTCAAGGACAACCTCTGTTCAGAGGCAATAGCCCTTTAGGTGTTGGCTGATTATTGATTGACATGAGGCTCCCCCCTTCTATTTCCAGATGTAGCAGTAGTGGTTGAAGCTCTGAATAATATTATAATACACATCTCAGCAGCTGCAGAACTACTTTAACATAAAAAAAATTGTAAATGATAATGCAACTTATAAAAAACTAATTTTAAGATATTTTTTATTTAATGATGGAATTATTTATGTCCTGTTCATTATCTTGCTACAGCGCTGTACAGAGATTACAATCGTTCATATTAGGTACAATTTCATAGGAAGCCAATTAACCTACCAGTATATTTTTGGAGTATGGAAGGAATCCAGAGAAGAGGGCCTTGTCTGGATCCTGTTTTAAAGAGGCTCTGTCACCAGATTTTGCAACCCCTATCTCCTATTGCAGCAGATCGGCGCTGCAATGTAGATAAGAGTAACGTTGTTTTTTTTTTTTTTTAAACGAGCATTTTTGGCCAAGTTATGACCATTTTTATATTTATGCAAATGAGGCTTTCTAAAGTACAACTGGGCGTGTTTAACGTTAAAGTACAGGGTGGGCCATTTATATGGATACACCTAAATAAAATGGGAATGGTTGGTGATATTAACTTCCTGTTTGTGGCACATTAGTATATGGGAGGGGGGAAACTTTTCCAGCTGGGTGTTGACCATGGCGGCCATTTTGAAGTCGGACATTTTGTATCCAACTTTAGTTTTTTCAATGGGAAGAGGGTCATGTGACACATCAAACTTATCGAGATTTTACAAGAAAAACAATGGTGTGCTTGGTTTTAACGTTACTTTATTCTTTCATGAGTTATTTACAAGTTTCTGACCACTTATAAAATGTGTTCAAAGTGCTGCCCATTGTGTTGGATTGTCAATGCAACCCTCTTCTCCCACTCTTCACACACTGATAGCAACACCAGCTAGTAAAAGAAGTAAAAACGCCCAGATGTACATACACAATACACTCCCACTTGTACTTTAATGATAAACACGCCCAGTTGTACTTTAGAAAGCCTCATTTGCATAAATATAAAAATGGTCATAACTTGGCCAAAAATGCTCGTTTTAAAAAACCCAAAACGTTACTCTTATCTACATTGCAGCGCCGATCTGCTGCAATAGGAGATAGGGGTTGCAAAATCTGGTGACAGAGCCTCTTTAACCCCTTAACGCTCCATGACCTACTATTAGGTCATGCTAACTATAGCGTTCGCGCTCAGTGACCTAATAGTAGGTCATGGAGTAAACACGGCGCCGTTCGCGCGGCGCGCGTTCACGAGCTGTGACAGCTGCTGTTTCCGACAGCAGACTATCACAGCTCAATGTGCCGGGACCCGTTAAGATGGTCCCGCCTCGCCGATCGCTGCTATTGGTCAGTCAGTGACTAACTGACCAATAACGGTGATCTCTCCCTTCACTTCCTCTTCTGACCTCACATCCTGCCGCACCCGCCCTGAACGCCTCTGTTGGAGATAGCGAGGCGTTTGGAGCGGTTGTGAAAGAGAGACTTTTTTCTGCTTCCCACCTCCCCAATCCACTACCCAAACTACCCAAACCTGTACCGTTCGTCCTTGTGTTCCCCCCATGTTTTTGGTCAGTGATCTCCTATCACTGACCACTTGTTAGTCTTCAGGACCACATTTCTGGTCCCTGGGGATTTTTTTTTTTTTTTTTCTTTATAAAACAATATAAAAAAAAAAAATATATAAAAAAAAAAAAAGGGCAGTTTAGAAAATTTTGACAATTTTACTTTTAGTTAGTTTAGTATTAGGGTTAGTTAGTGTCAGGGAACCATTAAAAAGCGTAGTTAGGTATAGCGTCAGGGAATTTAGCATCAGGAATCCATCACCGTAGGTAGATCTAACGTTAGGGATCCATCACCGTAGTTAGGTTTAGCGTCAGGGAAGCTTGGAATAATTTAGATAGGTTTAGTGTCAGGCACCCGTCACCGTAGTTAGGTTTAGTGTTAGGGAAGCTCGGAATAATCTAGTTAGATTTAGTGTCAGGGAATATTTCGCCGTAGTTAGGTTTAGTCTCAGGGAAGTTCAAATAAAATCTAGTTAGGTTTAGTGTTAGGTACCCTCGCCCCAGTTAGGTTTAGTGTCAGGGAAGCCCACTTGTTCTATAAAAACACATTTTTGGGCTAGTTTAAGTAGCAGCCTATTGCTCCAAACAACCATGTCCCAACGGACATTTAGTGCCGAAGAGACATATTCATTTCTTGCCTCCGACACAAAGTCGTCGGGTGGTGAGACTCTGTTCTATTTATCCACCTCTTCATCCAGTGATGAAGGGGAGGAACCCCCTAGGAGACGCTCCAGGACCACGACTGCAGTTGTAGCCCCCGAGCGAAGTGACCCCTCCGAAGTTGTAAGCCCCGAGCGAAGTGACCCAATTTGGACACCCACACCAGATATTTATGAGCCCCAAATCCCTGAGTACACGGGAAACCCGGGGATCAAATTTAACACGGCAGGGCTCAGTGAGATGGACTTTTTCAAGAAGTTCTTCACTGATGACTTTATAGAGTTAATGGTCTCCCAGACTAATTTATATGCCCAACAGTATATAACAAAGAACCCCACATCATTTTATGCCCAGTCCCACAGGTGGACCCCTGTAGATGCAGCAGAGTTGGGCAAGTTCTGGGGACTTCATTTGAACATGGGGCTTCTGAAAAAGCCGTCCATTAGGACCTACTGGAGCACGGACATCTTGTACCACACCCCGATGTACCGTATGGCCATGTCCAGGATGCGCTATGAGGCAATACTTCGCTTCTTACATTATACGGATAATGAGCAGTGCCCACCCCGAGATGACCCCAGTTTTGACCGTTTGTACAAACTGAGACCCCTGTTAGACCATTTCAGTGCCCGGTTTGCCCAAGCATACACCCCCGAGAAGTGTATTTCTATAGATGAGTCTCTAGTAAATTTTAAAGGGAGGCTTCAATTCCGCCAGTACCTGCCGAGTAAGAGGGCAAGGTATGGAGTGAAGATGTATAAGCTGTGCGAGAGTGCGTCAGGGTATACATATAAATTCAGGATATATGAAGGGAAGGACAGCAGTATTCAGCCCCCAGAATGCCCCCCCTTACTGGGAATTAATGCAAAAATTGTGTGGGATTTGGTGCACCCACTACTGGACCAGGGTTACCACCTCTACCTGGATAATTTTTATACCAGCATCCCACTCTTCAAGTGCTTTGCTTTCAGAAATACTGTGGCATGCGGCACTGCTAGAAAAAATATGAGAGGCCTCCCTAAAACACTGCTTGGGCAAACACTCAGAAGGGGTGAGAGCAGGGCACATTCTAGCAGCAACATATTGTGTATCAAAGACAAGAGAGATGTCCTTGTATTGACAATACATGGCCACACCAGCACCCATGTACCAGTACGAGGTACCAGTACAGAGACCCCCAAACCAGACTGCATCCTGGACTACAATAGGTACATGGGAGGGGTGGACTTGTCAGATCAAGTCCTGAAGCCCTACAGCGCCATGCGCAAATCGCGGGTGTGGTATAAGAAGCTGGCCGTGCACATCATACAGATGGCATTGTACAATGCGTACGTGCTACATCGATGTGCAGGCCAGAGGGGAACTTTCCTGGAATTTCAAGAGGTGGTTATCAAAAATCTAATCTTTAGGGACCAGGAAGGGGGTGCACCCAGTACTTCTGGAAGCGAGGCCACACGCATCGTACCAGGGCAACACTTTCCAGGAGAAGTTCCCCAAACCGGTGGAAAGGGAAAGAGTCAAAAGAGGTGCAGTGTCTGCTATAAGAGGGGGATAAGGAAGAACACAATATACCAATGTGACACGTGTCCCGAAAAACCAGGGCTCTGTATAAAAGATTGTTTTAAAATGTATCATACATCCCTTGATTTTTTATTTACCCTGATGCACTCCGCACAGCTTATCCCCCTCATCTTTCCCTTCTGAGCCCTGCCGTATGCCCAGGCAGCTGATAACAGCCACATGTAGGGTATTGCCGTACCCAGGAGAACCCACATTACAATTTAAGGGGTGTATATCTCCGGTGGCGCATGCTGGGCACAATATATTGGACACTGAAATGGCATATATATATATATATATATATATATATATATATATATATAAAATTGCAAATCTCACACTGCACCATCTGCTGCGCATTATCTTTTATACAGTACCTGTGGGGTCAAAATGCTCACTACACCTCTAGATGAATGTCTTAAGGGGTGTAGTTTTTAAAATGGGGTCACTTCTCGGGGGTTTCAACTGTACTGGTACCTCAGGGGCTTCTGCATACATGACTTAGCACCAGAAAAGCTCCAGTAGGCCAAATGGTGGTCCTTCCCTTCTAAGCCCTGCCGTGTGCCCAGGCAGCTGATAACAGCCACATGTAGGGTATTGCCGTACCCAGGAGAACCCACATTACAATTTAAGGGGTGTATATCTCCGGTGGCGCATGTTGGGCACAATATATTGGACACTGAAATGGCATATATATATATATATATATATATATATATATATATATATATATATATATATATAAAATTGCAAATCTCACACTGCACCATCTGCTGCGCATTATCTTTTACACAGTACCTGTGGGGTCAAAATGCTCACTACACCTCTAGATGAATGTCTTAAGGGGTGTAGTTTTTAAAATGGGGTCACTTCTCGGGGGTTTCAACTGTACTGGTACCTCAGGGGCTTCTGCATACATGACTTAGCACCAGAAAAGCTTCAGTAGGCCAAATGGTGGTCCTTTCCTTCTGAGCCCTCCCATGGGCCCAAACGGCAGTTTATCACCACAAATGGGGTATTGCCGCACTAAGGGCAAATTGGGCAACAAAATGGGGTATGTTGTTCCCTGTGAAAATAAGAAATTTTGATCAAAAATGACATCTTATTGGAAAAAATATCATTTTTTTCATTTCACAGCCCAATTCAAATAGGTGCTGTGAAAAAACAGTGCGATCAAAATGATAACAAAAACCATAAATGAATTCCTTGAGGGGTGTAGTTTCCAAAATGGAGTCACTTCTGGTGGGTTTCCATTGTTTTGATACCTCAACAGCTCTTCAAACCTGGCATGCTGCCTAAAATATATTCTAATAAAAAAGAGGCCTCAAAATGTACTCGGTGCTTCTTTGCTTCTAGGGCTTGTGTTTTAGTCCACGAGAACACTAGAGCCACATGTGGGACATTTCTAAAAACTGCAGAATCTGGAAAATACATATTTAGTAGTATTTCTCTGGTAAAACCTTCTTTGTTACAGAAAAAAATTGAATAAAATTGAAATTCAGCAGAAAAAATTAAATTTGCAAATTTCACCTCCACTTTGCTTTAATTCCTGTGAAATGCCTGAAGGGTTAAAAAAAATTCTATATGCTGTTTTGAATACTTTGAGGGGTCTAGTTTTTAAAATGGGGTGTTTTATGGGGGTTTAAAATACATAGGCCCCTCAAATCCACTTCAGAACTGAACTGGTACCTTAAAAAAAAGGCTTTTGACATTTTCTTAAAAATATGAGAAATTGCTGTTTATGTTCTAAGCCTTGTAACGTCCAACAAAAATAAAATAATGTTCAAAAAACGATGCCAATCTAAAGTAGACATATGGGAAATGTGAACTAGTAACTATTTTGGGTGGTATAACCGTCTGTTTTTCAAGCAGATGCATTTAAATTCTGAAAAATCCTATTTTTTGTAAATTTTCTCTAAATTTTGCAATTTTTCACAAATAAAGACTGAATATATTGACCAAATTTTACCACGAACATGAAGCCCAAAGTGTCACGAAAAAAAAATCTCAGAATCGCTTGAATAGGTTTAACCCCTTAGTGACCAGCCCATTTTAGGCCCTAATGACCAAGCTATTTTATTCGTTTTTCTATAGTCGCATTCAAAGAGCTATAACGTTCTTATTTTTTCGTCTACATAGCTGTATGAGGACTTGTTTTTTGCGGATTAGTTGTGCTTTTTAATGGCACCATTTTTGGGTACATATAATTTTTATATTAACTTTTATTAACCTTTTTGGGGGGGATTATAAAAAAAACCTGAAATTCCGCCATTGTTCTATGCGTTTTTAAATTGACGCCGTTCACTATGCGACGTAAATAACATGTTACCTTTATTCTATGGGTCGGTACGATTACGGCGATACCACATATGTAGAGGTTTTTTTATGTTTTACGACTTTTGCACAATAAAAACACTTTTGAACTAAAATTATTTGTTTTTGCATCGTCGCTTTCCAA